>NC_091371.1:21139418-21209418 GCF_038502225.1 Cherax quadricarinatus | reverse complement strand
GGTTTTTCTCCTTTTTCTAAATAGCTCTTGTTCTTTTTTATTTCTTCTATTGTCCATGGGGAAGTGGAAAAGAATCTTTCCTCCGTAAGCCATGCGTGTCGTATGAGGCGACTAAAATGCCGGGAGCAATGGGCTAGTAACCCCTTCTCCTGTATACAATTACTAAAAAAGAGAAGAAGAAAAATTTTATAAAACTGGGTTGCTTAAATGTGCGTGGATGTAGTGCGGATGACAAGAAACAGATGATTGCTGATGTTATGAATGAAAAGAAGTTGGATGTCCTGGCCCTAAGCGAAACAAAGCTGAAGGGGGTAGGAGAGTTTCAGTGGGGGGAAATAAATGGGATTAAATCTGGAGTATCTGAGAGAGTTAGAGCAAAGGAAGGGGTAGCAGTAATGTTAAATGATCAGTTATGGAAGGAGAAAAGAGAATATGAATGTGTAAATTCAAGAATTATGTGGATTAAAGTAAAGGTTGGATGCGAGAAGTGGGTCATAATAAGCGTGTATGCACCTGGAGAAGAGAGGAATGCAGAGGAGAGAGAGAGATTTTGGGAGATGTTAAGTGAATGTATAGGAGCCTTTGAACCAAGTGAGAGAGTAATTGTGGTAGGGGACTTGAATGCTAAAGTAGGAGAAACTTTTAGAGAGGGTGTGGTAGGTAAGTTTGGGGTGCCAGGTGTAAATGATAATGGGAGCCCTTTGATTGAACTTTGTATAGAAAGGGGTTTAGTTATAGGTAATACATATTTTAAGAAAAAGAGGATAAATAAGTATACAAGATATGATGTAGGGCGAAATGACAGTAGTTTGTTGGATTATGTATTGGTAGATAAAAGACTGTTGAGTAGACTTCAGGATGTACATGTTTATAGAGGGGCCACAGATATATCAGATCACTTTCTAGTTGTAGCTACACTGAGAGTAAAAGGTAGATGGGATACAAGGAGAATAGAAGCATCAGGGAAGAGAGAGGTGAAGGTTTATAAACTAAAAGAGGAGGCAGTTAGGGTAAGATATAAACAGCTATTGGAGGATAGATGGGCTAATGAGAGCATAGGCAATGGGGTCGAAGAGGTATGGGGTAGGTTTAAAAATGTAGTGTTAGAGTGTTCAGCAGAAGTTTGTGGTTACAGGAAAGTGGGTGCAGGAGGGAAGAGGAGCGATTGGTGGAATGATGATGTAAAGAGAGTAGTAAGGGAGAAAAAGTTAGCATATGAGAAGTTTTTACAAAGTAGAAGTGATGCAAGGAGGGAAGAGTATATGGAGAAAAAGAGAGAAGTTAAGAGAGTGGTGAAGCAATGTAAAAAGAGAGCAAATGAGAGAGTGGGTGAGATGTTATCAACAAATTTTGTTGAAAATAAGAAAAAGTTTTGGAGTGAGATTAACAAGTTAAGAAAGCCTAGAGAACAAATGGATTTGTCAGTTAAAAATAGGAGAGGAGAGTTATTAAATGGAGAGTTAGAGGTATTGGGAAGATGGAGGGAATATTTTGAGGAATTGTTAAATGTTGATGAAGATAGGGAAGCTGTGATTTCGTGTATAGGGCAAGGAGGAATAACATCTTGTAGGAGTGAGGAAGAGCCAGTTGTGAGTGTGGGGGAAGTTCGTGAGGCAGTAGGTAAAATGAAAGGGGGTAAGGCAGCCGGGATTGATGGGATAAAGATAGAAATGTTAAAAGCAGGTGGGGATATAGTTTTGGAGTGGTTGGTGCAATTATTTAATAAATGTATGGAAGAGGGTAAGGTACCTAGGGATTGGCAGAGAGCATGCATAGTTCCTTTGTATAAAGGCAAAGGGGACAAAAGAGAGTGCAAAAATTATAGGGGGATAAGTCTGTTGAGTGTACCTGGTAAAGTGTATGGTAGAGTTATAATTGAAAGAATTAAGAGTAAGACGGAGAATAGGATAGCAGATGAACAAGGAGGCTTTAGGAAAGGTAGGGGGTGTGTGGACCAGGTGTTTACAGTGAAACATATAAGTGAACAGTATTTAGATAAGGCTAAAGAGGTCTTTGTGGCATTTATGGATTTGGAAAAGGCGTATGACAGGGTGGATAGGGGGGCAATGTGGCAGATGTTGCAAGTGTATGGTGTAGGAGGTAGGTTACTGAAAGCAGTGAAGAGTTTTTACGAGGATAGTGAGGCTCAAGTTAGAGTATGTAGGAAAGAGGGAAATTTTTTCCCAGTAAAAGTAGGCCTTAGACAAGGATGTGTGATGTCACCGTGGTTGTTTAATATATTTATAGATGGGGTTGTAAGAGAAGTAAATGCGAGGGTCTTGGCAAGAGGCGTGGAGTTAAAAGATAAAGAATCACACACAAAGTGGGAGTTGTCACAGCTGCTCTTTGCTGATGACACTGTGCTCTTGGGAGATTCTGAAGAGAAGTTGCAGAGATTGGTGGATGAATTTGGTAGGGTGTGCAAAAGAAGAAAATTAAAGGTGAATACAGGAAAGAGTAAGGTTATGAGGATAACAAAAAGATTAGGTGATGAAAGATTGAATATCAGATTGGAGGGAGAGAGTATGGAGGAGGTGAACGTATTCAGATATTTGGGAGTGGACGTGTCAGCGGATGGGTCTATGAAAGATGAGGTGAATCATAGAATTGATGAGGGAAAAAGAGTGAGTGGTGCACTTAGGAGTCTGTGGAGACAAAGAACTTTGTCCTTGGAGGCAAAGAGGGGAATGTATGAGAGTATAGTTTTACCAACGCTCTTATATGGGTGTGAAGCGTGGGTGATGAATGTTGCAGCGAGGAGAAGGCTGGAGGCAGTGGAGATGTCGTGTCTGAGGGCAATGTGTGGTGTGAATATAATGCAGAGAATTCGTAGTTTGGAAGTTAGGAGGAGGTGCGGGATTACCAAAACTGTTGTCCAGAGGGCTGAGGAGGGGTTGTTGAGGTGGTTCGGACATGTAGAGAGAATGGAGCGAAACAGAATGACTTCAAGAGTGTATCAGTCTGTAGTGGAAGGAAGGCGGGGTAGGGGTCGGCCTAGGAAGGGTTGGAGGGAGGGGGTAAAGGAGGTTTTGTGTGCGAGGGGCTTCGACTTCCAGCAGGCATGCGTGAGCGTGTTTGATAGGAGTGAATGGAGACAAATGGTTTTTAATACTTGACGTGCTGTTGGAGTGTGAGCAAAGTAACATTTATGAAGGGATTCAGGGAAACCGGCAGGCCGGACTTGAGTCCTGGAGATGGGAAGTACAGTGCCTGCACTCTGAAGGAGGGGTGTTAATGTTGCAGTTTAAAAACTGTAGTGTAAAGCACCCTTCTGGCAAGACAGTGATGGAGTGAATGATGGTGAAAGTTTTTCTTTTTCGGGCCACCCTGCCTTGGTGGGAATCGGCCAGTGTGATAATAAAATAAAATAAAATATATATATATATATGTATATATATATATATATATATATATATATATATATATATATATATATATATATTATATATATATATATATATATATATATATATATATATATATATATATATATATATATATATATATATATATATATATATATATATATATATATATATATATATATGTTAAAAGCAGGGGGGGATATAGTGTTGGAGTGGTTGGTACTTTTGTTTAATAAATGTATGAAAGAGGGGAAGGTACCTAGGGATTGGCGGAGAGCATGTATAGTCCCTTTATATAAAGGGAAAGGGGACAAAAGAGATTGTAAAAATTATAGAGGAATAAGTTTACTGAGTATACCAGGAAAAGTATACGGTAGGGTTATAATTGAAAGAATTAGAGGTAAGACAGAATGTAGAATTGCGGACGAACAAGGAGGTTTCAGAGTGGGTAGGGGATGTGTAGATCAAGTGTTTACATTGAAGCATATATGTGAACAGTATTTAGATAAAGGTAGGGAAGTTTTTATTGCATTTATGGATTTAGAAAAGGCATATGATAGAGTGGATAGAGGAGCAATGTGGCAGATGTTGCAAGTTTATGGAATAGGTGGTAAGTTACTAAATGCTGTAAAGAGCTTTTATGAGGATAGTGAGGCCCAGGTTAGGGTGTGTAGAAGAGAGGGAGAATACTTCCCGGTAAAAGTAGGTCTTAGACAGGGATGTGTAATGTCACCATGGTTGTTTAATATATTTATAGATGGGGTTGTAAAAGAAGTAAATGCTAGGGTGTTCGGGAGAGGGGTGGGATTAAATTATGGGGAATCAAATTCAAAATGGGAATTGACACAGTTACTTTTTGCTGATGATACTGTGCTTATGGGAGATTCTAAAGAAAAATTGCAAAGGTTAGTGGATGAGTTTGAGAATGTGTGTAAAGGTAGAAAGTTGAAAGTGAACATAGAAAAGAGTAAGGTGATGAGGGTATCAAATGATTTAGATAAAGAAAAATTGGATATCAAATTGGGGAGGAGGAGTATGGAAGAAGTGAATGTTTTCAGATACTTGGGAGTTGACGTGTCAGCGGATGGATTTATGAAGGATGAGGTGAATCATAGAATTGATGAGGGAAAAAAGGTGAGTGGTGCGTTGAGGTATATGTGGAGTCAAAAAACGTTATCTATGGAGGCAAAGAAGGGAATGTATGAAAGTATAGTAGTACCAACACTCTTATATGGATGTGAAGCTTGGGTGGTAAATGCAGCAGCGAGGAGACGGTTGGAGGCAGTGGAGATGTCCTGTCTAAGGGCAATGTGCGGTGTAAATATTATGCAGAAAATTCGGAGTGTGGAAATTAGGAGAAGGTGTGGAGTTAATAAAAGCATTAGTCAGAGGGCAGAAGAGGGGTTGTTGAGGTGGTTTGGTCATTTAGAGAGAATGAATCAAAGTAGAATGACATGGAAAGCATATAAATCTATAGGGGAAGGAAAGAGGGGTAGGGGTCGTCCTCGAAAGGGTTGGAAAGAGGGGGTAAAGGAGGTTTTGTGGGTGAGGGGCTTGGACTTCCAGCAAGCGTGCATGAGCGTGTTAGATAGGAGTGAATGGAGACGAATGATACTTGGGACCTGACGATCTGTTGGAGTGTGAGCAGGGTAATATTTAGTGAAGGGATTCAGGGAAACCGGTTATTTTCATATAGTCGGACTTGAGTCCTGGAAATGGGAAGTACAATGCCTGCACTTTAAAGGAGGGGTTTGGGATATTGGCAGTTTGGAGGGATATGTTGTGTATCTCTATACGTATATGCTTCTAAACTGTTATATTCTGAGCACCTCTGCAAAAGCAGTGATAATGTGTGAGTGTGGTGAAAGTGTTGAATGATGATGAAAGTATTTTCTTTTTGGGGATTTTCTTTCTTTTTTGTGGGTCACCCTGCCTCGGTGGGAGACGACCGACTTGTTGAAAAAAAAAAAAAAAAAAAAAAAAAAAAATATATATATATATATATATATATATATATATATATATATATATATATATATATATATATATATATATGGTATAAACCTTGATAATAAATACCGACAAGTTGGTTTAGAAAGACACGTATGCAAACACTATGACATATTAGAAAACGTTTCGGTCCTGGGACCTTGATCACTTCTAACATACAGAGGTAGAAAGACATTATATATAGTATAGGCGGAGAGTGAGGTGTGACGCACGTGACCTGAGGAATGTCATAAGAACATAAGAATGGAGGAACACTGCAGAAGGCCTACTGGCCCATGCGAGGCAGATCCTTATCCTTATATATACAAGGAATTCGCAAGAGCAGGCGAAATATACACAAACACTGATCTCTGGCTGAAGGAGAATCGAACCTACGAACCTTGGAACAAGGTACGCAGTGCTATACCAATCTCACCACACTGGACCAATACCTTGGCGTCCGGGGGATGAGATGAAAAGCTGTAAGCCTTCTCCCTGAAAGCTGGCTGCCTTGGATCAAAACGTCTAGCGCAAGCTGGACTCCAAGGTATTGGTCCAGTGTGGTGAGATTGGTATAGCACTGTGTACCTTGTTCCAAGGTTCGTAGGTTCGAGTCTCCTTCAGCCAGAGATCAGTGTTTGTGTATATTTCGCCTGCTCTTGCAGGCGAAATATACACAAACACTGACCTCACACACTGAGGTCCGGGGTTCGAATCTCCTCTGGTACGGCTGGCAAACATTAGGGGCGTGTTTCCACAAGATACTTGCGGTTCCTGTTCGCCCATCGGTTTAAAATAGGTACCTGGGTGTTAGTCGACTGGTGTGGGTCGCATCCTTGGACAAAACTGACCTAATTTGCCCGAAATGCTCAGCATAACAAGCGGCTTCCTATATAGTAGTATATCACTGCTGTCACCTAGGACAGTATATAGTAGTATATCACTGCTGTCACGTAGGACAGTATAAAGTAGTATATCACTGCTGTCACCTAGGACAGTATATAGTAGTATATCACTGCTGTCACCTAGGACAGTATATAGTAGTATATCACTGCTGTCACCTAGGACAGTATATAGTAGTATATCACTGCTGTCACCTAGGACAGTATATAGTAGTATATCACTGCTGTCACCTAGGACAGTATATAGTAGTATATCACTGCTGTCACCTAGGACAGTATATAGTAGTATATCACTGCTGTCACGTAGGACAGTATATAGTAGTATATCACTGCTGTCACGTAGGACAGTATAAAGTAGTATATCACTGCTGTCACCTAGGACAATATATAGTAGTATATCACTGCTGTCACCTAGGACAGTATAAAGTAGTATATCACTGCTGTCACCTAGGACAATATACCACGTACATGTACTTGTAGTAAATAAAGATATAAAAAAGAGATGAGCTCCTGGTGAAGGAAACGTATCCCATTAAACGTTTCGTAACACTGAACATAGGTCTTGTACATTTATGGGTAAAACATATAGCTTGTGTGAAACATCGACTGTCTGCTAAGGCTGTATCCAAATTATCTACTGTTGACAATAGCAATAAAAAAACACGTCTCGCTCTGTATAGAGCAAAACGTTGTTGCAATAAAACCTTGTTCTGTCTGCAAGTCTCCCAACACTTGATACAGTAGAGATATTCAAGTATAAAGTTTGTACACTATCTGCTACTTGATGCTGAGGGGTCTCTTGATGCAAGGAAGTGGAGCAGAACCTGATTGATTACCTCTAATTCTCCAGGTTCGGTACACCTCCTACGGGTTTGCTCGTTTGTTATAGAGTTGCTTGCCATGGGTGTTCGTTATAACCCGCTCAGTGTTAGCGGTGACCTGTGTAAAGCAATTTCCTTATTACATCGTTCGTTATCTTATGTTACTGCCAACGTCAATTTCTGAACGTTTAATGCAATGTGACTAAGGTAACATTAAGGTAACTCCCTACTAAGGTAACATTAAGGTAACTCCCTACTAAGGTAACATTAAGGTAACTCCCTACTAAGGTAACATTAAGGTAACTCCCTACTAAGGTAACATTAAGGTAACTCCATACTAAGGTAACAATAAGGTAACTCCCTACTAAGGTAACATTAAGGTAACTCCCTACTAAGGTAACATTAAGGTAACTCCATACTAAGGTAACATGAAGGTAACTCCCTACTAAGGTAACATTAAGGTAACTCCATACTAAGGTAACATGAAGGTAACTCCCTACTAAGGTAACATTAAGGTAACTCCATACTAAGGTAACATGAAGGTTACTCCCAACTAAGGTAACATTAAGGTAGCTCCCTACTAAGGTAACAATAAGGTAACTCCCTACTAAGGTAACATTAAGGTAACTCCATACTAAGGTAACATGAAGGTAACTCCCTACTAAGGTAACAAGGTAACTCCCTACTAAGGTAACATTAAGGTAACTCCCTACTAAGGTAACATGAAGGTAACTCCCTACAAAGGTAACATTAAGGTAGCTCCCTACTAAGGTAACATATAGGTAAGAAAGGTAACAGTGAGGTAACAAAGGTAACAGTAAGGCAACATTAAGGTAACATCAAAATAACAGTAAGGTAACACTCCCACACCAAGTTCTACCTGGAACTTTATCAGCTATAAAGTGGAAGGCAGACTTTTATAAACTTAATTACATGGAAAGTTTATGTGCATCAATTAGCATGCACTAAATATTCCTGGGAAAAAATTACTCAAGCCAGGCTGGCGAAAATATATATATATAAAAAAGATGCAAGCACTGTGATTTTTTGGGGAAAGAGAGGCAAGAGGAAATTTAAATTACGCTTGAAAGAGGAACTCACGGCTAGATTTTTACGTAATACTTCATATATATATATATATATATATATATATATATATATATATATATATATATATATATATATATATATATATATATATATATATATATATATATATATATATATATATATATATATATATATATATATATATATATATATATATATATATATATATATGTCGTGGCGAATAAGTAAAACTTGCTATTTTTTCTTAAATAGCAACTCTCTTTTTGCCAAATAGGGCAAGCAAAAATTTTTGTATGCAATAATTTCACAAATATTATTCTAAACCTAACGAAAAAAATATATTTCGTTGTGTTTGTTTATTATTAAATTACTGTAAACTTATCTAAAATAAATTTAGTTGGATTAGGCTAAATTAAATTACGCTTGTTATAATAGGGTTAGGTAAGTTTTCTTATTATTCATTAAGAACTCATTTAAAATTAAGTCCTTTCTAAAATTTTCTCTTAAATGTTTACAGATACACTTTCATTTATGTTAATGTAAAAATTAATAATTTTGTACCAAAAGAACCTTAGAAAACTTGCCTAACCTTATTATAACAAGCGCAATTTAATTTAGCCTAATCCAACTAAATATATTTTAGTTAAGTTTACAATAATTTAATAATAAATACAATGAAATATTTTTAAGCCAAAATCGCAATTTCACCTATTCGGCACGACATTATATGTATGTATGTATGTATATATATATATATATATATATATATATATATATATATATATATATATATATATATATATATATATATATATATATTATACATAAGCATGATTAAGTAATCTTTGATTAAACGTAATTTTTAATCACGATTAAAAAATTATTAGTTAATTATGATTTTATATAATTTTTAATTAAGTTTATGATTTATTTTTGTTACAGATTTAAAGATTGGCAATTTAAAAAAAAATCGTGATTTTTTAAGGCTTCGATTTTTGAGACCAATTATTTTTTTTCTGTAATCTTCAAGTATCAGACATTTAAAATTCGCGTTTCTCAGATTAGACGAAATTAATTTTTCCAGCCGCCAACATAAGTGTCGTCACTGGAGCAGGAGAGAATTATTATTAGATTGGGTAAGTGAACACAAGTGCAACTAATGTGACATTTTATTGTGGCAACGTTTCGCTCTCCAGTAACTGTCGGAAAAAATACAAACCATACCACAGTTGGGGTTTGAACCCGTGGTTAAAGAGTTTCGAAACTCCAGGCCGTCGCGTTAGCCAGCTGGCCCAGTGGCTAAGGCGACGGTCTGGAGTTTTGAGACTCTAACCGCGGGTTCAAATCCCACCCGTGGTATGGTTTGTTTACAATCGTGTCATTACGATTTCTTGAGTCAACTCTGTCGAAGCTCGTGAAGAGCGAAACGTTCACGTCACAATAAAATGACATATTAGATGAATCCATATTCTTTACCTTAATAATTTGTCGGTAATTCTACAATTATTACTATTATTATATTCACAAAAAAACGCGATACCCGTATGGGTCATCTAACGCAGACGCACAAGAAAAAAAATCTAACAAAAACAGAGTGTTAATAAAAATTAACTAAAGCAAGAAATGTTGTTAAAAGTATTGCCGTGAGATGTCTCGTGTAAGTTGCTTAAGGCTGCGCAAGTCACGTGTAATTAACAATGCCGCTGCCTTACTAAATACTTCCTGGAGTAATTACCACGAGCGCTACTTTAAGATCTGGGGAAGGATGGGGGAGTCAGGTCAGGTAATGGAGGGGCCATGTCTAGTTACCTAACAGACGAGTCAGGTGAAGTAATGGAGGGGCCATGTCTAGTGACGTAACAGACGAGTCAGGTCAAGTAATGAAGGGGCCATGTCTAGTGACTTAACAGACGAGTCAGGTGAAGTAATGGAAGGGCTATGTCTAGTGACTTAACAGACGAGTCAGGTCAAGTAATGGAGGGGCCATGTCTAGTGACTTAACAGACGAGTCAGGTGAAGTAATGAAGGGGCCATGTCTAGTGACTTAACAGACGAGTCAGGTGAAGTAATGGAGGGGCCATGTCTAGTGACGTAACAGACGAGTCAGGTTAAGTAATGGAGGGGCCATGTCTAGTGACCTAACAGACGAGTCAGGTCAAGTAATGGAGGGGCCATGTCTAGTGACTTAACAGACGAGTCAGGTGAAGTAATGGAGGGGCCATGTCTAGTGACTTAACAGACGAGTCAGGTGAAGTAATGGAGGGGCCATGTCTAGTGACCTAACAGACGAGTCAGGTCAAGTAATGGAGGGGCCATGTCTAGTGACTTAACAGACGAGTCAGGTGAAGTAATGGAGGGGCCATGTCTAGTGACTTAACAGACGAGTCAGGTGAAGTAATGGAGGGGCCATGTCTAGTGACCTAACAGACGAGTCAGGTCAAGTAATGGAGGGGCTATGTCTAGTGACCTAACAGACGAGTCAGGTGAAGTAATGGAGGGGCCATGTCTAGTGACTTAACAGACGAGTCAGGTGAAGTAATGGAGGGGCCATGTCTAGTGACCTAACAGACGAGTCAGGTGAAGTAATGGAGGGGCCATGTCTAGTGACCTAACAGACGAGTCAGGTGAAGTAATGGAGGGGCTATGTCTAGTGACCTAACAGACGAGTCAGGTGAAGTAATGGAGGGGCCATGTCTAGTGACTTAACAGACGAGTCAGGTCAAGTAATGGAGGGGCCATGTCTAGTGACTTAACAGACGAGTCAGGTGAAGTAATGGAGGGGCCATGTCTAGTGACTTAACAGACGAGTCAGGTGAAGTAATGGAGGGGTAATGTCTAGTGACCTAACAGACGAGTCAGGTGAAGTAATGGAGGGGCCATGTCTAGTGACCTAACAGACGAGTCAGGTGAAGTAATGGAGGGGCCATGTCTAGTGACCTAACAGACGAGTCAGGTGAAGTAATGGAGGGGCTATGTCTAGTGACCTAACAGACGAGTCAGGTGAAGTAATGGAGGGGCCATGTCTAGTGACTTAACAGACGAGTCAGGTCAAGTAATGGAGGGGCCATGTCTAGTGACTTAACAGACGAGTCAGGTGAAGTAATGGAGGGGCCATGTCTAGTGACTTAACAGACGAGTCAGGTGAAGTAATGGAGGGGCCATGTCTAGTGACGTAACAGACGAGTCAGGTCAAGTAATGGAGGGGCTATGTCTAGTGACTTAACAGACGAGTCAGGTGAAGTAATGGAGGGGCCATGTCTAGTGACCTAACAGACGAGTCAGGTTAAGTAATGGAGGGGCCATGTCTAGTGACCTAACAGACGAGTCAGGTTAAGTAATGGAGGGGCCATGTCTAGTGACCTAACAGGCGAGTCAGGTGAAGTAATGGAAGGGCCATGTCTAGTGACTTAACAGACGAGTCAGGTGAAGTAATGGAGGGGCCATGTCTAGTGACCTAACAGACGAGTCAGGTCAAGTAATGGAGGGGCTATGTCTAGTGACTTAACAGACGAGTCAGGTGAAATAATGGAGGGGCCATGTCTAGTGACTTGACAGACGAGTCAGGTGAAGTAATGGAGGGGCCATGTCTAGTGACTTAACAGACGAGTCAGGTGAAGTAATGGAGGGGCCATATCTAGCGACCTAACAGACGAGTCAGGTGAAGTAATGGAGGGGCCATGTCTAGTGACCTAACAGACGAGTCAGGTGAAGTAATGGAGGGGCCATGTCTAGTGACTTAACAGACGAGTCAGGTGAAGTAATGGAGGGGCCATGTCTAGTGACGTAACAGACGAGTCAGGTTAAGTAATGGAGGGGCCATGTCTAGTGACTTAACAGACGAGTCAGGTGAAGTAATGGAGGGGCCATGTCTAGTGACTTAACAGACGAGTCAGGTGAAGTAATGGAGGGGCCATATCTAGCGACCTAACAGACGAGTCAGGTGAAGTAATGGAGGGGCCATGTCTAGCGACCTAACAGACGAGTCAGGTCAAGTAATGGAGGGAGGCCAAGTCTTGTGATGTAACAGATGAATCAGGTCAGGAAATTTATATCATATAGGCAAACTCATGACAATAAACCACAATTGGTTATTTATGGTATATTACTGAGAAGACGTTTTGCCCACCAGTGTGAACTGATGAAACGTCTTCAAGAAAGCGCCATAAACCGCATACAGTGTCTTACTTATTGAGGAAGAAATCACAATAAAATGCGAGACTGAAAATTTAAATACCAGAGTGACAAAAATAAAGAAGAAAACCTGAGCGCTTTCTTGTGTTGACAAACACATGTTCAGGGGAATAGGAAGAGGCAAGAGAAGGATGTTATATTTACTACTAAGATGACACTTCAGTCAAGTGATCTGATACCTCACTCAGGTATCACACCTGCCTCTACTCACCATGTATCAAAGTGAGGTGATACCTCGGTATCAGAATGTTATAAGGAAGACATATACTACAACTCGGGAAGTTATCGAGAATATAAGCCATAACACTATGGCTGAAACAATTTACAAATGTTTTGCAATATCGAGTAAAGGTTTTTAATAGGGAATTTTGGTTCATCCTGGGCCACTGTCAGGCCACTTTCGACTTGACAGTGGTCCAGAACACCATGAGCATCACCAACATCCATACAAACATCAATATTAACACCACCAGCAACTTCAGTCGTACCTAAAACTGCGAATTGGTTTCACGTTTATCTACCCTGGAAGCCCAGCCTGAGGCCTGAGCAACAAGGATAGTGCTGTCTGAGGTCCACAGACAACAAGGATAGTGCTGTCTGAGGCCCACAGACAACAAGGATAGTCCTGCCAATGGCCCGATGTTTCCTGATAAGGTCAAGTATCATCAGCAAGAAGATGGTTAGACAACGGAGAAAGTAAGTCATCCCAGGTCGAAGAAGGTCATAAGAGAGTTACAGAAGCAAGTCACGCCATAGGATCACAGCATGCCATGGAGGGAGGGAGGGAGGGAGAGGGAGGGAGAGGGAGAGAGAGAGGGAGGGAGAGGGAGAGAGAGAGAGGGAGGGAGAGGGAGAGGGAGAGGGAGGGAGGGAGAGGGAGGGAGGGAGAGGGAGAGGGAGAGGGAGAGGGAGAGGGAGAAGGAGAGGGAGAGGGAGAGAGAGACTGTTAAAAAGGTAACAACAATAAAAAAAAAACATATCTCCTTCCAGGTTGACAAATGAGGTTGCAAAACTGTCGAGGAAGCGCACTCTCACCTTGAGTATGAACCACTTTCTTGGATTGCCTGTCCCCCATCTTACCTGCGACGGGACAGAGAACCGTACAAGGCGACTGGAACCAGACTGGTTGAACCTGAAATCTTAGCGATGGAGAAATGTGAGTGGCCTTACTATTAAGAACCACATTTGGTTTCACTCTGCGGTTAGTCAGAAGACAGCATGTATACCACAAGACGGGCAGTGAACAGCAACCACAAACTGTACCTTTCTCAAGAGCATCACTTTATTCCTAAAATGACTCGGGTCTGGAACATATTTGCAAATCGTTAAAACATTAACGCAGTAAAATCAACTAACTAATGAAATCTTTGTTCATACCGCTTCATCGTGTCCTTAAATATAGTAATTTTAATATATGATGTACATAATCGTGTTCATAATTCACTTCTGGTTGTGAGGAAGACTGAAATTCTCCTCTATAATCTTATTATTATTTCTACCATTACTTGATGTATATAAAAAGGCAACAGAAACTTAAATCTGCCGTTTTGTTATGTGGATTATTACATTTTTAATGGCGAAAGATATATATTTATTGCTGGAGAAGTTATATATCTCTTTGCAAAGTAATACAATGCATAAAATTATAGCCACCTGACAAATAATGTTAGGGAAGGCCTTTAAATAAGCTATCTTAATCTACCTCTATATATGATTTTGGAGAGAGAGAGATAATGGCTGTTCTAGGCAGCCTGACGACCTGACCTAACAGCTAATCGAAGTGTGCTGGAGCCCGGAGGTGATATATCCTAGGGTTGAAATATGACTCAGCCATGTCTATGAAGAATCACGTGGTAAATCTTGCAAGCAAGGCAGCCAAGAAGCTAGTATAATTAAGGTGAATCTTTGACCTGTTCGACAGCTAAGGCAATAATGCTGCTAAGAGAGAAGTGCGTTCTCACCTTAAGTATATATCACTTTCTTAGACTGCTTCCTCCCCACCTCATCTACGGCTTCTGGACAAAGTTTGAAAGTACCAAGACCCAACTCAAACATATTTGTCATTTCACAGGAACATTCAAAATGTGATGTGGGTTAATTTACTATTATGTACAAGTCCAATGTTATCAAGATCCCACGCTCACTTCACTGACAGTGAGAAGAGATCTTCTATACCACAAGACGGGCAGCATTTAGCAAATACTGTATCCTTCTCAAGAATATCAATTCAACTGTTATCATTTATTCACCGAATGACCCTAACATGGATTAAACAAAATATTAACGTTGAAATAAAGTCAACTGATCGAATGAGATTTCTAGCCCACAGCTGGTTGACACTTCACACTGTTCCTTGTGTGACTGTCTCCTAATAATAAAAGTTTTAACAATGAAGATACTGATATGGAAAAGCTGTTAGAAGACTTGAAGTATGTAACAGCTCTAAGCTGTAAAGGCAGAAACTCTTAACCTCATAAAATTTAATGAGAGAGAGAGAGAGAGAGAGAGAGAGAGAGAGAGAGAGAGAGAGAGAGAGAGAGAGAGAGAGAGAGAGAGAGAGAGAGAGAGAGAGAGAGAGAGAGAGAGAGAGAGAGAGCAAAGCCCATCAATTTAAGAAACTATAGGAATTCCGACAATTCATAATAAATAGATTTTCTCACTATTTTTTAAGCAAATTCCTCCGTTTATATTATTTAGAATTAGTTTAGTTTTGGTTATTAAAGATTAATGACCAGCAATCAGAATAAATGAATTAAAAATACCCAAAAGCCAATAAAAAAAAAAGATTACCCTTCGTTGTTTTCCGTTTTCTCTTTCGATTTTTTTATTAGTGTTTCACTTAATTGCTAGAGCCAAGATGTTGGCGGGTTCATTACAACCTCAGATACTAAGTCCAACCAAGAAGCCTCTCAGCACAACAACTAGCAGTGTATCATCCTGTTTCAGCTCACGTACAAAGTTTCAAACTGAGGAAAAACAATGAATCCCGTATAGCAGTTTCCTCCCGAGTCGATTAATGTTTGCAGCTTTTACGAAGATTACGTAAAACACTATTTTAACAAAGAGATGCGGATTCCTGTGTACATCTTATTTAGATACGACAAAGATGGGTATGGGGTAAGGGCTGACCTGTATGTTAAAAGTCACTTGTATGCACTGAGTTACTGAACACTATAAATGATGTTGTCGAAGTTAAGGTTGCCGGAATTGAAAAACAGAAACTAATTGTTGTGACTGTCAGATATAAAAGGATGAGGAAAACAAGAGACATTGCGCAATGTTGTTCTGTCCAGGCTGGGATGCTGCTGTATGGTAACGGCTCTCTTCAAGGTATGAGAGACTGAAAAGCTGGATAAGGTATAGGCCCATAGGAGAACCTTAAGTGCCTATATAAATTCATTAAAGTATCTGAACTACTGAGTACGCTTGAACTCCTTTGAAATGTACGCCTTGCAACGTAGGCGAACTAGGTACATCATACTACACACTTGGAAAATCCTGGAGGGACTGGTTCCAAACCTGCACATTAAAATCACTCCGTATGAAAACTGAGACTTGGCATATAGTGCAAAAATACCTTTAATAAAAAAAAACAGGGGTGCAATGTCGACACCAATAAAGAATTAAATAAATTTAAGAGGTCCTCGATTTTTTCAACGCCCTCCCTTCGTGCATAAAGGGAATTACAAACCTCTGGTTGTCTTCAACAGAGAAGGTGATAGGTTCCTCAAATCAGTCCTGATCAGCCAGGCTGGGGTGCATCCACTGAACTCTGCATGCGGCCAGCAGGAACGGCTTGATCGATCAGACCATCAACCAGATCTCGTCAGGAACCAAGCCGCGATGGCGGTGACCCTCGGAAGCGATATAAAGCAAAAGTAGTACAAGGTAAACTACACCTACCTAACCAAAGGCAAATATAAAATTTACTGTTATTTAGAAATGACAAAAAAATCTCTATGGAAAATCTGACTGTTTACAATTTGAATTATAACTGTTGCTTAAGGGGAAGAGCTGCTTGAAAACAAGTTGTAGAAACTGTGGGCTAAATGTTGAATAACAAACGAAACACTGAAGAGGGGACACCATGAACATTCTCTCCCAAGTGAAGAATGAGGAGGGTTGTACACAGAAAGTGCTGATACTGCCTGAGCAACTCGTTCTTAAACTAAATAACAAGGCTCTAAGGAACTTTGTTGTACCTCTCCTCTGGCTCTAGTATACGAGCCTTCATCCTGATGAGGCTGCTGAAGTTCTATCAATGAAGAGCAACAGATTAACTCTCAAGTGTCTCCAGTACCTAATCTCTCTACTGGATCGAAAAAACACTGATTGGCGAAACGTCGTCATAAACAAAGTTACTCAGGTGTTGCACATGTGTTTGTTCACTTGAATATGACGTGTCTCATGCTGCCATATCTAAGCCCCCCACTAATATATCGTTATTTTCTGTTAGTAATATTAAAAGGGTATTTTACGTTAACCTAATTTACCCTTACAGTAACTACAGTAACTTCTGTAGCCATTTAGGTTCTACTCTTAGAATAATTACAGTAACTTTTGTAGCCACTTAGGTTGGAATGAAATCTACGGACTGTAATGCGTGGCAAAACGTCCGTTCTATCTGAAGGACAAGAAGGGCTGAGGCGATATTTGGCTTCCGTTCGTAAAACCATCTCATCATGGCCAAGGTTCCTGGAAAGCAGGTTAAGGAGATTGGACTTTTGATAAGAACGAGAGGAGGGAATGAGGGGCGAGAGGGAGAAGGATGCTACAGAGCGTGAGGGGAGGAAGAGGAAGGAGTGTGGAAAGAGAGGGGAAAAAGAGTACGGAAAAGCAGAACGAGAACTGAGTAAGACTGGAGGAAGAGAGAGAATGAGTGGTTAGATTGAGAGGCTGAAGAAAATGGGTGAAGAGAGAGGGTAGAGAGGAGAGGGAGAAGAGACCTGGAGTTTACCTGGATTTTTACCTGGAATGACTTCCGGAGGTCACTGGCCCGGAGGTCACTGGCCCGGAGGTCACTGGCCCCGAGGCCCGGTCCCAGACCAAGCCTCCTGGTTGCTGGCCTGATCGATCAAGTTGTTAGTCCCTGCTATCCACAGTCCAATGTATGCACCACAACCCAGTTGATCAGAAACTGTTTTTGAGGAATCTGTCAAGTCTCCTCTTGAAGACAGCTACGGTTTTGTCGGTGATCACCCTTATGCATGGAGGTAGAGTACTGAAGAGTCGTGGTCCCTTAACACTTAGTGAGTTCTCTCACAAGGTACTCATCGCTTCTCTGCTTTTCATTGGAGGTTTCCTGCACCATCTGTCAAGCCTCTGGTATCCATATCTTCCAGTATCTTCCATATGTATCTTCCAGTATCTTCCATATGTATATGATGTATCCTTCTTGCCTACGTTTTAAGGAGTACAATTCAAGGAACTTCAAGTGCTCCCAGTAATTTAAGTCCTGAACTAAGTTTATAGGAGTTATGAAGGTTATGTGTACATTTTCCAGCTCAGTAATTTCGCCTGCCTTGAATGGGACACATCAATATACAGTAATACTCCAGCGTAGAGAGAACGAGTGACCTGAAAAAGACTCATTACTGGCTTTGCTTCCCTTGTTTGAAGATTCTAATTATCCAACCTATCATTTTTCTTACAGCTGCAATAATAACATTATTATGATCCTTGAACGTGACATCTGACATCACTCCCAGGTCTCTCAATATTTGACTTGTGTTCTATTGGGTCAATTAAGTTTGTATGGTACACTTATCTTGCTTTTACTTCCACCATTCTACTATGGAGGGAGGGAGGGAGGGAGAGGGGAGGGGGAGGGGAGGGAGAGGAGAGGAGAGGAGAGGAGAGGAGAGGAGAGGAGAGGAGAGGAGAGAGAGAGAGAGAGAGAGAGAGAGAGAGAGAGAGAGAGAGAGAGAATTACCTTCATGGTAATCTCTAAGGGTAGTTCTCAATGGAAGAGAATCAGCAAGACATCCTACTGGGGCAAGTGTTCCACAAGGATGTGTGCTCTGACCATTGTTATGGAATGTCTACTCCAATGACCTTCTTCTTATCCCAGAATCCCATGCATATGCAGACGATTGTACTCTGACATTTACTTATCCAAGAGAAGAAATGCCAGCTGCTCTAAGCTACATCAATCACCAGCTAAGAGCTATATCAGCTTGGGGAAACCGATGGCAGGTAACATTTGCACCTGATAAAACACAAATAATGATGGTCTCTAGGCACAATGATGGTAATGCCGGAGCAGTAGTAAGTATGACTGGGATAGTGATGGTACCTAGGAAAGCAATTGATGAAATCTGGTGAATTTGGGGTAAAATTTGACTCCAAAATGACCATGAAGAACCACGTTGTAAATCTTCCAAACAAGGCAGCCAGGACGCTTACAGCACTTTGACGTATCTCACGTCTGTTTGATAGTAGGAGATGCAAGATTGTGCATGAGGTACAAGTACGCTCACACCTTGAGTATGCTCCACTTGATTTGCCTGCCCCCCCTCTCATCTGCGACTGCTTGACAGAGTAGAGAACAGAGCAAGACGTCTCATCTCTCGCCTGGACCTGTCATTTCAGCAGAGCCTTCAACACAGGAGGGATGTGGGTGGCCTTACTGTTATGTACAAAGCCAACATTGTCAAAGTACCACACTTGGATCCACTTCGAGGACAGCGTGAAACAAGCTTCTATACCACAAGACGAGCAGAAAGCAGCAACTTCACTCTGGCTGTACCCTTCTCTACAACATCACTTCATCTGAGATCATTTATCCCCACTATGACTCGAATGTGGAACACATTCGTACAGCATTATGATGTCAACGAGATAAGTCAGTTGATCAAATGAAAATGCTGGCCCACAGATGGCTCCAACTTCATCCTGTTCCCTACTTGTATGTCTCATAACAATAAAAATGCTTTCAAATGAGCTGATGTAGGTAACAGCTCTTAGGTTATCAATAAAGTTAGAAATTCTTAACTTTTCAATAGCTTTTCAACAAAGCTAGGGATCCCCTAACCTTGACAAACCCTGTGTAAAAGAGAGAGAGAGTAAAGGACTTAGTTCACATAGACACCTGCTGAGAAGTACCTAATTTTATCTAGACTAAGGACTATTGTGTTCTAGATGTTCAAGGCAAAGGATAATAATAAGTAACAAGTAAGGGACAGTAACTCTCTCCTATTCCTCGCTCACCCTTTCACTCTCTCTTCCCCTCTCTTCAATCATCATCTTCCCAATCTCCCTCCCTTTCTCTCTTTCCCTTCCCTCTCTCCCTCACTCGCATCTATTTCTTAGCTTTCTCCAACCCTTCTTTTCCCCTCACCAATACTCATGTTTACTGCGCCTTATCCTATAATTATTCTCTCGTATATTTCCCATCTTTATTACTCCTCTTTTCTATAGTGAACCTTTCTTTCTTAATTGCTACGAAACATTTTCTTTGTCTCTACATGTTTTCATTGTGTACCAGAACCGTTTTCCCCCTTTTTTTAAATTTTCATTCTTTTATCCTTTTCCCGGATTGGGTACAACCATTTACGAGAGAGAAGCGAATTTGGAAAATTCATGAACACGGCCATTGCGACTTTTATATATAAAAAAATAAAAAATTGGAAAATAAGTATTACCTTTTTCCGTAAAAGAAATTAGTGGGTCTTGTTTCTGGGTTAAATACTGAGAAAAATACAGATTTTTTTTTAACACAGATGTAGTCAACTCTGACGTCAATCTTCCGACAGACGCAGCCAGGACTGACGTCAGTCTTACGACAGACGCAGCCAGGACTGACGTCAATCTTACTACCGACGTAGCCAGGACTGACGTCAATCTTACGACAGACGCAGCCAGGACTGACGTCAATCTTACGACAGACGTAGCCAGGACTGACGTCAATCTTACGACAGACGTAGCCAGGACTGACGTCAATCTTACGACAGATGTAGCCAGCACTAACTTCAACCTTACGAACAGACGTTACCACTTACTCCCACTTCCAGAGAGAAGTACCTCCACTTACTATCACTTCCAAAGAAAGTACTTCCACTACCAAAAACTGTACTTCCATTTATTACCACTTCCAGAGAAGGTACTTCCACTGCCAGAGAAGGCATCCTCCGCCCCATTCTGGATGGGTGCCTCTTCTTTCTGGTACAATAATGTTTTCTTCCTGAAATGGCCTCACTTCTTCTTGGTAATGTACCGTATGCTTCCTGTAAAAAGTACTTCTTATCCATTTTCTAAAAAGGTACTTCATTTTTCTTCCTAGATCAGTACATCTCCTCCCTTCCTAGAAAGGTACCTTTCATCCCTTGCTAGAAAGATACTACTCATCAATTCCTAGAAAGAAAATTTTCTTCCCTTCCTAGAAACTTACCTCCTCCAACTAGAAAGGTAGATATGCTTCTTAGAAAGGTGCCTCCTCTACTTACAAAGATACATCTTGCTAGAAAAGTGCCATATCCACTTACAAAGATACCTCCTCCATAGAAAGTTCCCATGTCCGCCTAGAAAGGTAGTAGTAGTAATGATAATAGTAGTAGTAGTAGTAATGATGGCAGTAGTAATGATAGTAGTATGGTAGTAGTAGTAGTAGTAGTGGTAGCAGTAGTGATAGTAATAGTAGTAGTGATGGTGGTGGTGGTAGTAGTAGTAGTGATGGTAGTGGTAGTGATAGTAGTAGTGACGGTAGTAGTACTAGTGATGGTAGTAGTAGTAGTAATATTTACGGAGAACTCTGACCACGCAGATCACTCAGTCCTCACTGCCATTAAAAAAACTGTACAACACAACAAAAGCAAGGATGAAAGTAAGAAGCAATAAAAGCAACAAACAAATACTATCATACCAAGTTAAAATAACAAGCATCATTTAAAAAACAATTAAATTATTTATGCCAAAAGACGTTCCTAAATGTTTCCCGAGGTCCCTACAGGTACCTCGATAATTATATAAAGCCATGACGAAGACTGAATGGCTTAAGTCGTGGGCAAATAGGTAAAATATGATTCACAGTCTCCAGTATGTCACAAGCTACACAAGAGAACTAACCTGTGAACAAGTGTCTATGGGTGAGATGTGTGTGTCCAATCCTTAGCCGACAAAGATTTATCTCAAAGTGATGCTTCCTGTTGAAGAAGACGGCCAAGCACCCAAGTCCTGCTGAACTGTATAACTTGTTGCCAGTCTGCTGGACCCACTAGGTCCGCCACTGAGGCAAAAGTCTACTGTAACAGTAGAGTGGGTTCGCTACAGCAACTTAAGCCCCTGCACTCGCTTGTTCACTTCCCAGGAGACCAACATGGCTCAGATACAAGCAACAGTCAACATCCTTGTGCCGTGTGAGGAGATGCATCAACCACTCCTGAATCTTTTGAACCACAGGGTGGACAGAACTATACTGAGCCAAGACAAATAAAAACATCTGAGTGCGAAGCTAACTTATAACCAACTATTCCTGGAAAGGTACCTCTTCCACTGAGAAAGGCGCATCCTTTTCATAGAAAAGTGCCTCCGTTACTTAGCAAGGTATCACCTCCTCCTCCCGGAAAGGTACCTTTCCTCTCTTTACACGGTATCACTTTCTGGTGAAAAACCTCTTACCATATCAAAGTACGTACGTACGTTCGTAAGTACCTACCTATCCTCCTCCTCTTCCTCCCCCTCCTCCCCCCTCTCTCTCTGTCTGTCTGTCTCTCTCTCTCTCTCTCTCTCTCTCTCTCTCTCAGGAGGCAAAAATGCTATCACCAACACCACCGTCATTACTAAAAAACTTTAGGACTCCCGCAGCTGTCTTCAAGGAAATCATTCTTTGTGCGGAATTAAAATACTGCTCACGCTGATGACTATCTTCCCAGACTACTTGACAAAAGAAATACGCCGAGAACGTGGGCGTGTTGAGAAGGTGGGCGTGCTGAGAAGGTGGGTGTGCTGAGAAGGTGGGCGTGCTGAGAACCTGGACGTGCTGGCGACCGCATAAAATACCCTCTCCTCTTATTACACTTGGGACTTATCACCAACTTAATTTTTGTAAGGTATTTTTTTCTGCTCTTACCACACCGATAAATATCGAACTTTTAAAATAAAACTGACTCCATATTTAGAGAATTTTATTATGTTCTATTAATCAGAAAGAGTCAGTGTTGCGAGAATACCAAAAGATTGATAGAATGGTTTATAAAGACCACGTTTCGCTCAGTATTGATCTTTATCAAGATTTTATGAAGTCTGAGCGGAACGTTGCCTTCAAGTCTCGCTCTGCATTACGTGTCTGTAGACTCACTTGTTGCTCCAGTCACCACTAAGAATATTAGGGGTTAAAACCCATTACACGCATGATGCGTAAGATGAGGAAAATAAGATAAAAAATACTTGGAGAAAATGTACCTTCTTAAGAACACAAAGGAGCGTTGACAGCTGACAATTCTTGCCCTGCAAACTTCATGAATATATGCATAGTTTGACAGTAGACAAATCCTGCCCCGCAAACCCTCTTAAGAACATAAACAGGGGTTGCCAGTTGACAAATCCTGCCTTACAAATCTAGCAGAATTCTATGAGGCATCAACACAGGTCAGGCAAGTCAGAGAAGGAAAGGTAGGCTGCAATATTGACTGCCAGGAGGCACTTGGCACTGTGCTCCCACAGGAGATCAATTTTATGAAAGAACAGGATTTCCCAAGGGGTCAGCCATTAGACCTATACTGTTCCTGATGCTCTACAAGAATGTTAAGAATCATTTTATATACAGCACAATACTGGTGAGCAAGACACTAACGAGGCGACGCAATGCTGGTGAGCAGGACACTAACGAGGCGACTCGTTGTTAGTAGTAGGAAACTAACGAGGTAACGCAATGCTGGTAAGCAAGACCCTAACGAGGCGACGCAATGCTAGTCAGCAACACAAACTAAACGCAAGTGTAAGAAACTCCCCCAAAAAAAAAAAATAGATGAGCTCCAGGAATTGTGTAGTAAGTAAATGTTAGATTTCAACCCCCAATAATTTCAGACTAATAAAATGAGAGCCGGATAAGAAACCCAAATGCACTCTCCATATGCAGAAGACACATAACTGCTGAAAATTAAGACATGTGCAACATCTGGGTATCTTTATTGTAGACGTTTCACAATCCAGTGGCTTTACCAATACAAAATCAAGGACATGAATGGAAGAAGGTAGAACTATATACAAAAGATGAGGTAATCAGTCCCTCAGTCTTGGAGTTGGTGAAGAGTACCATTGTTGTGAAGTGTCTGAAGACTCGTGTCGTGTTGTAGTCGTTTATAGTCGTATATAGTTCTACTGTGTCTCAATTTTAATTTTATCGGTATTGCATACCATTCATCTACATAACTGCTGAAATAACTGGTAAAGTTATGATTTCAACCTATCCTCCTAATCAACGTTTGTACATCACTTGGCTAAGAACGTTAAATGTGTGTGACTGTGACTGTGAAATGAAAACCCGTATGGGCCGTGCATCTCTTCGGGAATAAAAGTTAATTAGATTCGGTCCAAAGGAAAGGGAGAATAGTTAAAATTTCTTGGATCAAGAGCCCTTCACCGGATCACCGAGTGAAGAAAAATGAGTTAATGTTCAGAAGGAATATTTTAGGCTACATCATCAAAATATCTCACCTACCTAATTTTATTTCTGATTATGCCGTTATAGGAACTACGAGCAATAACCACATTCAGTGTGTTGGAAAGACAGAATACAAATATTTGAACAATTTACTGGAAAGGTTTCGCTCCTGGGATCCTGATCACTCCAACGCTCCCAATAAAATGTCCTGGAGCTCGCATTTTGTCTTTTTCCAACAGTCTGACGATATCGCATACCATTTTTACCGCATTCTGTGCACGCCGCAGAAGGAAACGAAAATATACACAGATAGAGGGCAAAATACATTGAATGTAGTATCTCTCACGAAGCCAGGTACATACAGGGTGACAATGAGATTGATAAGAACCATGCTTGGGGATTCACTGGTTTGACCGGCTTTGAGGGAAACACGGCTAGCGTTTTGGGTGGCCACCTGAAGTTATGAGGCATCTGTAGCTTAGTGGTTTAAGGCGTCACTCTGTCAGTTGTCTACACTCGCAGAGACCTTGTGTCGATTCCTGTTGGCTGAGATTTTTCTTTTCGTACACTGGTGCTTGTTTCTAAGAATACATTGTACGTTAGTCTGTATTCACGTATTTCTATTCATCTATTTGTAGTTGCAGGGGTCAAGCCACAACTCCTGGCCCCACCTCTTTGCTTGTCGCTACTAGATCTACTCTGTCCCTACTCCATGAGCTTTGTCGTATCTCTTCTTAAAGCTATGTATGTATCCTGCCTCCACTACATCACTTACAAGACTATTCCACTTCCTGACAACTCTGTGACTGAAGAAATACTTTAAAACATCCCTATGATTCATCTGAGTCTTCAACTTCCAACTGTGACCCCATGTTGTTGTGTCCCATCTCTAGAACATCCTGTCTCTGTCCAGCTTGTCGATTCCTGTGGGTGTGTGTGTGTGTGTGTGTGTGTACTCACCTAATTGTACTCACCTAATTGTGGTTGCAGGGGTTGAGACTCAGCTCCTGGCCCCGCCTCTTCATTGATCGTTACTAGGTCCTCTCTCTCTCTCTCTCTCTGCTTCCTGAGCTTTGTCATACCTCGTCTTAAAGCTATGTATGGTTCCTGCCTCCACTACATCACTTGCTAGGCTATTCCACTTCCTGACGACTTTATGACTGAAGAAATACTTCCTAACATCCCTGTGACTCGTCTGAATCTTCAGCTTCCAAGTGTGACCCCTTGTTTCCGTGTCCCATCTCTGGAACAACCTGTCTCTGTCCACCTTATCTATTCCACGCAGTATTTTGTATGTCGTTATGTCTCCCCTGACTCTCCTGTTCTCCAGTGTCGTCAGTCCGATTTCCCTCAATCTTTCTTCGCAGGACACATCCCTGAGCTCCGGAACTAGCCTTGTTGCAAACCTTTGCACTTTCTCTAATTTCTTGACGTGCTTGACCAGGTGTGGGTTCCAAACTGGTGCTGTATACTCCAGTATGCACAGAGAGAGAGAGAGAGAGAGAGAGAGAGAGAGAGAGAGAGAGAGAGAGAGAGAGAGAGAGAGAGAGAGAGAGAGAGAGAGAGAGAGAGAGTACTCACCTAGTTGTACTCACCTAGTTGAGGTTGCAGGGGTCGAGTCCAAGCTCCTGGCCCCGCCTCTTCACTGGTCGCTACTAGGTTACTCTCCCTGAGTATTATTATACCTCTGCTTAAAGCTATGTATGGATCCTGCCTCCACTACATCGCTTCCCAAACTATTCCACTTCCTGACTACCCTGTGGCTGAAGAAATGCTTCCTAACATCCCTGTGATTCATCTGTGTCTTCAACTTCCAACTGTGTCCCCTTGTTGCTGTGTCCCATCTCTGGAACATCCTGTCTTTGTCCACCTTGTCAATTCCTCTCAGTATTTTGTATGTCGTATTCATGTCCCCCCTATTTCTCCTGTCCTCCAGCGTCGTCAGGTTGATTTCCCTTAACCTCTCCTCGTAGGACATACCGCTTAGCTCTGGGACTAGTCTTGTTGCAAACCTTTGCACTTACTCTAGTTTCTTTACGTGCTTGGCTAGGTGTGGGTTCCAAACTGGTGCCGCATACTCCAATATGTGCCTAACGTACACGGTGTACAGGGTCCTGAACGATTCCTTATTAAGATGTCGGAATGCTGTTCTGAGGTTTGCTAGGCGCCCATATGCTGCAACAGTTATTTGGTTGATGTGCGCTTCAGGAGATGTGCCTGGTGTTATACTCACCCCAAGATCTTTTTCCTTGAGCGAGGTTTGTAGTCTCTGGCCCCCCCTAGACTGTACTCCGTCTGCGGTCTTCTTTGCCTTTCCCCAATCTTCATGACTTCGCACTTGGAAGGGTTGAGTTCCAGGAGCCAATTGCTGGACCAGGTCTGCAGCCTGTCCAGATCCCTTTGCCTGGTCTTCGATCGAATGAATTCTTCTCATCAATTTCACGTCATCTGCAAACAGGGATACTTCGGAGTCTATTCCTTCGGTCATGTCGTTCATAAATACCAGAAATAGCACTGGTCCTAGGGCTGACCCCTGTGGGACCCCGCTGGTCACAGGTGCCCACTCTGACACCTCGCCACGTACCGTGACTCGCTGCTGTCTTCCTGACAAGTATTCCCTGGTCCATTGTAGTGCCTTCCCTGTTATCCCTGCTTGGTCCTCCAGTTTTTGCACTAATCTCTTATGTGGAACTGTGTCAAACGCCTTCTTGCAGTCCAAGAAAATGCAATCCACCCACCCCTCTCTCTCTTGTCTTACTGTTGTCACCATGTCATAGAACTCCAGTAGGTTTGTGACACAGGATTTCCCGTCCCTGAAACCATGTTGGCTGCTGTTGATGAGATCATTCCTTTCTAGGTGTTCCACCACTCTTCTCCTGATAATCTTCTCCATGACTTTTCATACTATACATGTCAGTGACACTGGTCTGTAGTTTAGTGCTTCATGTCTGTCTCTTTTTTTAAAGATTGGGACTACATTTGCTGCCTTCCATGCCTCAGGCAATCTCCCTGTTTCGATAGATGTATTGAATATTGTTGTTAGGGGTACACATAGCGCCTCTGCTCCCTCTCTCAGGACCCATAGAGAGATGTTATCAGGCCCCATTGCCTTTGAGGTATCTAGCTCACTCAGAAGACTCTTCACTTCTTCCTCGGTTGTGTGTACTGTGTCCAGCACTTGGTGGTGTACCCCACCTCTCCGTCTTTCTGGAGCCCCTTCTGTCTCCTCTGTGAACACTTCTTTGAATCTGTTGTTGAGTGTGTGTGTGTGTGTGTGTGTGTGTGTGTGTGTGTGTGTGTGTGTGTGTGTGTGTGTGTGTGTGTGTGTGTGTGTGTGTGTGTGTGTGTGTGCGCGTGCCTGCGTGCGTGCCTGCGTGCGTGCCTGCCTGCGTGCGTGCCTGCCTGCCTGCGTGTCTGCCTGCCTGCCTGCCTGTGTGCGTGCGTGCGGCAAAACAACCACTGTGGATAAACAGTGAACTTCCAAGCGCTTTCGCTATTTCTCACATTATCAGAGGGGTGAGAAGGTACAGAAAGGTTGCGACTTGGTTGACAGTTAACTCATCTTTCCCTTCAAAAACCTTTTAGACGTTTGTCAAAATGAAAGTTAACCTGGTCGAGGGGACTGTTATTAAGCACATCTCTGTCATTCAGTAGATGCTGCATTTTGTATGATCACTCCGCCTTATGTAGAATGTTATCATGAGATGCAAATTCTGATCCTATCGAAACTCTTTGTATGCTTTGGTACACCGAAGTAGGCGGCTGGGAATTACTGGACGGGTTAAGGTCCCATAAACCAACACTTTACAAATATTTAAACTTCCAGTGTCAAGGTCCCATGTTTTTCGGACAAGGAGAAAGACTAAAGCCAGGTCTATATTGTAACACCACCAGTTGAAGGAGTGAATCTTAATATAAACACTAAAACTGCATGCTGATCGCTGCAAAATCCCTTACTAAACAGATTGAAAAGAAAGCCCGAGCGCATGTGTGGTCCAGCCACTTTGTAATATAAAGTTATTTAGCTTTCTAGTACGAGTGCGTACAGTGTTTGGTCTTACTGCCCTCAGTTCACCACTGATATAATCCAGCATGTAATCATGTCAGTTTCGAAGAATTTTGTTAAAAAGTTCCATCTGTGCTCTCGTCATGTCAATAAATAGCACATTCCGTTCATGTCATACAACAACAATATTTTAATAAGCACTAACTTGTGTAGTTAGTCGACCAGTGTTCTAGCTAACCTGACCAACTTGTCCTGTTCAATGAGGCATTTACATAAAGACACTAGCTTGAAAGCGGCTTTGTGGACTTTCATTAGTAAGCGTTTGTAGGAGAAAAAAGTCAAAAGAAGAAAAAAGACGATAGAGAAGTGGACGAAGTGTTGATGGGCGGCAGTCATAATGCAAACCAATAGCAAACAGGCGATTTCAACAAAGCAAAAGAATTGTAATAATGTTGGTAGAATTACCGACAATATGTAAAGTAAAAGGACACAGGTGCAACTAATGTATTACTACTACTACTACTACTACTACAACTTATCTCACTACTACTACTACTACTACCACTAGTATTGCACCTCACTCTGAGCCTATATATACCCTCTGTGTCCATGTACAAAGCTCCGGGAGAGCGAAATGTTGCCACAATAAAAATGTCACATTAGTTGCACTTGTGTCCTTTTACTTTACATACAACGCAAAAGAAGCCACTGTTGGATGTAAAACACTAGCTTTGCCAAAAGTACGTAATGCTTTGCAAAAGTTGCAACAGGCAGGCTGACGAGAAAGATTCTCTCAAAGGTAGGAATGTGTGTCTGGCACATGAGCTATCCTGTGAAAGAAGAGGCTCAAGGCCAGATACCCACACAAGTACCCTGTTCCCGCATCCCAGAACTGAGGTACGGGATACCCTCTAAGTTTTTCAAAAACCTGAAGACAATGATATGAAGCCTTAACACACCGTCCAATATCCACGTCAGATCGATATCAACAAGTTCAGTGCCATTTTAAAAGCATATTTATTGGATGGATCTTTCACTATTAACTTAGTTTGGAGTGGAACTTTGGAGTAACATAAATCTATGTTATTCTATGTTGCTTCCTAATGAAGCATTGTTAGTGTTCAGAATAGTTTAGGAGTCTCTCTGGAGGTTAGCGCCCTGCAACACTGCAGAAAATTATTCTGGATATTCTTGATCTCATACCTGTTGACTCTGCTTCACTACAGAAAATTATCAGTGTGGGTTTAAGGATTCCCAAGTACTTGAGTAGTCTTAGTTATTCCCGAGTACTTCTCGATATTCCAGAAGATTTCTGGATATTCCTTATCTCATACCTGACGACGCTGCATCACAATAGAAAATTACCAATGTGGGTTTACAGATTCTTGAGTATTTGAGGATTTTTTAATATTTCTAGTTATGCCCGAGTGTTTCTGAATATTCCTGAGGACAGCCAACTTCACATCTGTCGACTAATCTTTGGTACTGATAATTATCAGGATGGATTTACGTACAATTCCTTTCTACTAAAGTATGCTCCTTTAGAATTCAAAGAATAAATTCGATACATTTTAATTTATTCTAACGGTCTACCATTGTAAAAGAAAACGTGAAACGCTGAGGGAAGACTCTTCAAATTACCATGACCAAAGTAGCAATGAGAGTACAAACATTTTCGTATTGGAAATTCGACATGTACGGTGGTACAGAAGTCGAAACGTGTTGTCTGATGGGCAAAACCTACGGGACATATCTGGGAGACGCGGGTCTAACTTAAGACATGTCCTACTTACAAAATAATCAAGAAGCCACATTGCATAATGAACAATCCAACGATTTTGTACAGCATCCTTGCTTCAGACCATGTACAACTGACTCCACCAACGAGGGGTCGAGTGTGTATAACCCTTGACTTGAGTTGTGCAGGGCGTGACCATCATGTTTTAAAAGAGAGGATTCAATTATGTTACAATAAGGGAACTGTTGGGTACAATGTGATATACCAGGGGAACGAAGGTAGTCCCTTACCCTCAATATACAAGTATGTTTAATGAGATGAGTCAATGAGTAAACCACCTCACTTCACTTACTCATTTTACTCTTACCTTATTGTGAATAACAAATTAATGATGGGGAGAGTATATGCATTACTCCACTCAATTATAATTTATTTATACTTGTGCAATAATACACTTTGCTAAAGAGAAAGGGATCTGATCCTATGATAACTGGGGATGATACAAGAATGTAAGAGAAAGGGATGTAATACAATGATAACCGGGAATGATTTAAGAATATTGAGACAGGAGAATGCAATCAACTGAATCTAAATGGAATATTCATCTACAGTATAGGGTCCAAGAAACAGATCACTCCTAGGAGAGCAGTCAGCTCCTAGCCACAGGTCCCAAGGCTTCACGCTGGTGCCTCGGCCATCTTCTCACATAGACAGATCTCTGCACCCGGCAAAGAGCTCTGCATCCGACAAAGAGCTCTCCTCTTAACTACTTCCCCTGATGAAATTAAGACACATATGCAACATCTGGGTTTCTTCATTGTAGACGTTTCGCCATCCAATGGCTTTATCAATACAAATTCTAGGACATAGCTTGAAGACAGTAGGACTACAGAAGATGAGGTAATCAGTCCCTCAACCTTGGAGTAGGTGCGAAGAGCACCGTAGTCGTGGAGATTCTGAAGCAGAAGCAAGGAGCCTGGTGCTTATATAGTAACGTCTACAATGAAGATACCCAGATGTTGCACATGTGTCTTAATTTCATCTTGTCGGTATTATATACCATTCTTGCACTACTTCCCCTGAGTTTATAAGCCACTTCACACCCCTTCCCCATATCTTGTGATTAGAGGTCAACTCCCAATTGAATATACACCACACATATATTCCCATGTATAGCTGCTAGAGTTCCCTACCAGAAGGTGAGAAGATTAGCAGTAAACTCTACGTATTATATATATATATATATATATATATATATATATATATATATATATATATATATATATATATATATATATATATATATATATATATATATATATATTATATATATATATATATATATATATATATATATATATATATATATATATATATATATATATATATATATATATATATATATATATATATATATATATATATATAATATATATATATATATATATATATATATATATATATATATATATATATATATGTCTATATATATATATATATATATATATATATATATATTTGTATATATATATATATATATATATATTTATATATATATATATATATATATATATATATATATATATATATATAATGTATATATATATGTATATATATATATATATATATATATATATATATATATATATATATATATATATATATATATATATATATATATATATATAAATATATATATATATGTATATATATATATATATGTATATATATATATAGATAATATCTATATATATATATATATATATATATATATATATATATATATATATATATATATATATATATATATATACATATATATATATATATATATATATATATATATATATATATATATATATATATATATATATATATATATATATATATATATATATATATATATATATGTCGTGCAGAATAGGTAAAAGCTGCTATTTTGGCTTAAACAGCAAAGCTCTTCTTGCCGAATAAGGCAAGCTAAAATTTATGTATGCAATAATTTCGCAAAAATCATTCTGAACCTAACGAACAAAATATATTTCACTGTGTTTGTTTATTATTAAATAATCATAAACTTATATAAAATATATTTAGTTGGATTAGGCCAAATTAAAACTGCGCTTGTTATAATAAGGTTAGGTAAGTTTTATAAGGTCCTTTTGGTACAAAATCATCAATTTTAACATTAACATTAATGAAAAAAAATATCTTTAAACGTATAAGAGAAAATTTTAGAAAGGACATAATTTTAAACGAGTTCTTACTAATTGATCAATTTTACCTATACGTATATATATATATATATATATATATATATATATATATATATATATATATATATATATATATATATATACATTACACTATCTTTACAGCATGTATTGAAATATTTTGCAATCTCAGTTACACCAGGAAAATGCACACCCACCAATATCATTCAGCACAATAAACCAAGAATTTTTTGTCTCTTTTCTAACGTCGAAATAATTGCTTTTCCTAAATTTTTTTTTGTTTTGTGCGAGGGCAGTGTTTTTATAAACTGAGGTAGATGAGAGGTAATTCAATTTGACGCGGTGTTTAATTGGTATAATGTGTGGGATAACGCGCGCGCGCGCACAACACATACACACACACACACACACACAAGCACAAAACACTGACATGCTCCATGAGTAACCATTTATATATTAACTGGTAAAGGTATGGTATTATTGGCAATTTAGAAAAAAATACACATTTTCAACTTTTAGTATGTGTGTGTGTGTGTGTGTGTGAGTACTCACCTATTTGTGGTTGCAGGGGTCGATTCACGGCTCCTGGCCCCGCCTCTTCGCTGGTCGCTACTAAGTCTACTCTCCCTGCGCCATCAGTTTTATCATACCTCTTCTTAAAGCTGTATATAGATCCTGCCTCCACTACATCACTCTCCAGGTTGTTCCACTTCCTGACAACTCTATGACTGAAGAAATACTTCCTAACAACCCTATGACTCATCTGAGTTTGTAATTTCCAGTTGTGACCCCTTGTTGCTGTGTCCCATCTCTGAAACATTCTGTCCCTATCCACCTTGTTAATTCCTCTCAGGTACTGTCCTCCAGTCATGTATGATACACTCAGGGAGGTACATACTGTCCTCCAGTCATGTATGATACACTCAGGGAGGTACATACTGTCCTCCAGTCATGTATGATACACTCAGGGAGGTACATACTGTCCTCCAGTCATGTACGATACACTCAGGGAGGTACATACTGTCCTCCAGTCATGTATGATACACTCAGGGAGGTACTATCTTCCAGTTATGTATGATACACTCAGGGAGGCACTATCCTCCAGTCATGTATGATACACTCAGGGAGGTACTATCTTCCAGTTATGTATGATACACTCAGGGAGGCACTATCCTCCAGTCATGTATGATACACTCAGGGAGGTACTATCTTCCAGTTATGTATGATACTTTCCAGTTATGATACACTCATACAGTTATGTATGATACTCAGGGAGGATACACTCAGGGAGGTACTATCCTCCAGGGAGGCACATGTATGATACACTCAGGGAACTACTGTATGATACACTCAGGGAGGTACTATCTTCCAGTTATGTATGATACACTCAGGGAGGTACTATCTTCCAGTTATGTATGATACACTCAGGGAGGTACTATCTTCCAGTTATGTATGATACACTCAGGGAGGTACTATCCTCCAGTCATGTATGATACACTCAGGGAAGTACTGCCCTCCTGCCAGTGGTCCTGACAGGAGGGCAGTACCAGTGATCCTGCCAGGAGGGCAGTACCAGTGATCCTGCCAGGAGGGCAGTACCAGTGATCCTGCCAGGAGGGCAGTACCAGTGATCCTGTCAGGAAGGCAGTACCAGTGATCCTGTCAGTGGTCCTGGCAGGAGGGCAGTACCAGTGATCCTGCCAGTGGTCCTGGCAGGAGGGCAGTACCAGTGATCCTGCCAGTGGTCCTGGCAGGAGGGCAGTACCAGTGATCCTGCCAGTGGTCCTGGCTGGATCACTAGTATATCCCTTCTGTTCCTCAAGCTGTGCGATAACAGAATAAATTATTAATCGCTACAAGTATTTGCTCCACATTTGTTTTCGCCTTCCTGTATATCTTTTAACACTTTTTGATCCTGTAATACTGCAAGAGTCTGTGGTACTAGAGCTGATACCAAGCTGAAATAGATCCAGTTACCAAAGCAAGAGACTGTGGTACGAAAAACGATACCAACTTAGAAGAACTCCCATTAGCAAAGCTGAAGTGCCAATAGAAAATCAAAGCGGAAAATAACAAATTCTGATACATTTCTTGATCATAGTGCGAGACAAGAAAATGTTATACAGACGTGATAGGAGAAGTGGAATACTGAAGATGACAGTGATGAATGATGTAGGGAAGGAAAGAAGGAAAACAGCCAGCCAAGAGGGGAAATAATGAAGAAGTAGAGGGTGAGCGAGGGGAAGGGCAGTGGGGATGTTACACCGGGAGAGCGAAGAGGGGAAAAAGGGAAAGGAATGAAAGATAGAGAAGAGGATGATAGGAAGAGGTGGCGATTGTGGTGCTGAAGGAATGGAAGGTAAACGTGATAAAAGAAGTATTAAAGCCAATTACGAAAAGACGGTAGTTACGAATGCAGTGACAACATGAATGAAAATAAATTAGTTACGAAAGTAGTGACGGCAGGCATGAAAATAAGTTAAGAGACTAAAGTAGTGAAAGCAGGAATGAAAACTTTAATAACTAAAGGAGAAAACAGTAATGAAAAAAACAGCAGTGCTTAAAAATAGGCAGAAACGAAAAGAAGGAAGCAGCAAAAACATCAGAAAAAATATAAAGAGACTTGAAAAAGGCATCTGAAATAGGAAGTCGTAGGTACATAGCGATCACACAGAGAAGCCTACCAGAGGGTGGAAGGGAGCACTTGTGTACACTTCCAGACACTTACCAAAGGAATTGCAGATAAATGGTTCGGAGAACCGACAAGTGGATGAATGAGAGACACTTGTGCAACACTTGGCTATCTTTATTGTGGAAATGTTTCGCCAGCCAGTGACTTCCTCAGTCCAATACAGAGAAAGTGGAAGATCGTCCGCCATTTATCTCTGTACTAGACCGAGGAAACGGCTACCCCAACCGAGGCTTCATACGTGTCCTGAACTAGACACACGTATCCTTTTCTACAATTTGACGGCATAACCACGCCATTTACAACCAAAGGGACAGAAGGGAGAAGAAAAGAAGAATGGAAGACAGGGAGAACAAGGAATAAAGAACATGTTACAAAAGAAGAGAGAGGGGTTGACATAATTGCAGACAGGAGAGGGGAAACGGGTTGAGGTGAGGAAAGGGGAAAGGCAAATAGGTGAGGGGAAGAAATGCGAGGTAGACAGATGAAGGAGATAGATGAAATATATAGCAATTTTTGTCCATGATTAACTCGGGTCTGTGTCATTATGTCTGTCTCTCCAGGTCATCATTCTTACATCCAAGATCATCATTCTGTCATCACAGGTCATTCTGTCACCCCAGGTCATCATTATGTCACCCGAAGTTATCATTATGTCACCCCAGGTCATCATTCTGTTACCCTATGTCACTCTGACACCCCAGGTCATTATATAAACACAGGGCATTCTGTCACCCCAGGTCATCATTATGCCACACCAGGTCATCACTGAAACATCATGTCATCGCTATGTTTATCTCTCCAGGTCCTCATTGTCTTTGTCTCTCCAGGTCATCATTACCTGTATCTCTCCAGGTCATTATTATTTGCATCTCTCCATGCTGCTCCCGAAAATTTTTTTAACTCGATTCTGTGCTGTAACTTAAGAACGTCTATTCCGACTGGCTTCAAACCTTGAATGCCAATAAACTGAACATGTAACGTCCGATTGGCTTTAAATTTTCAAAGCTGGAACGTCATAATGGAAGATTCAAAACTGGCTTTGGGCTTTATATGCGCCAATCTAAAATCTTGAGTGAAGAAATTGAGACATGAGTCTCAATGTGATAATCTGTGGCTACATTTTAAAAATGTTCACTGCTGACGTTTACCCGCATTAAAAAACTTATGCTTCACTCTGTACTATTCCTTTTGTGCACACTGAGGTAGAAAAGGTTGAGCTTAAGGGTGAAGGTAAATACCTTTCCGGGACCGAAAACTCCTACAGCTTTACACTAACTTCTCTACCTATACATCCTCCTCCTCTTCCTCATATAATCCTAAATTTTTTAGAGGGGTGGACGCATAAGCCAGCGGAAGGCCTCGGTCAAATGACCAAAAGCTCCAGTGGCGGGGCATCATATAACTAAGACCCGCGTCAGGAAACACTTGTCCTGTTTTCTGACAAACCTTACCTAACCTCACCCCCCCCCCTCCTTTTCAACCCCCCACCACCACTTCCTCCTGATTATCTTTGCCACTCCCCTCTTCCCCTCTCTATTAACATCACGATCACCCCCACCACACAACTTTGTGACTCTGTAAGTGGTCCAAGTCGGGGCGAAACGTCGTAGTAAGTTTCTCTCTATGTGCAGGTTATTTGTGTGTAACTTCTCTATGCATTTCCTAAATTATTTTTCATAAAAACTCATTATTCATTCCTTCTTAAGTATGTCCTTTCTTCTTCCTCTTCCCCCATTTCAATTGTCTCCTGTTGTCCTCTCCGTCACAGCCCACCCCGTCACAGCTCACCCCGTCACAGCCCTCCGTCACAGCCCACCCCATCACAGCCCACTCCGTCACAGCCCTCCCCGTCACAGCCCACCTCGTCACAGCCCTCCCCACCTCTCCAACCTATACAATAAAGTCAGCTACGGCTCAATGCTCTTTAGCGATGTTGTTACGGGAACAAATTTCTCCATTCCGGAGCAAACATGAAGATAATTTTAAGTCCTGGTGACTGGTAGCACTGGGCTGCTACCCTGGAGGCCGGTGAATGGTAGCACTGAGCTCAGCTGGGTCGGTACCTTGGAGGTCGGCGACTGTTAGCACTTGCCTAAGCTGAGACGCTACCCTGGTTCAAGCATGTTTATCTTATATTATCTACTAGGCTACTGAAGGAGTACTAAGCTGAGTTTTATTACCACAGACTCGACCCTAAAGCAAATCTTACTGGCCTAAAACTCGGTTGTACATTGCAGGAGGTATCTGATCAATTATTTTTAGCTGGGCATAGAGTAACGTAAGTTTTAAGACGTCAAGAACCAGCATTAGACAGGAAATTTACTGGGAGCCACAGGGGGGAGAGGGGGTAACTAAAGCTCTTCCTTGTCCTCCTTACTCCAGTTTTTCCTCGTCTTCCTTCTTTTGTTTCCTCCTGTGTTGATACTACATTCCCCCCCTCAATGCTCCTCCCTCGTGTGTTGATACAGCGTCTTCCCCCCCTCAATGCCCCTCCCTCGTGTGTTGATACATCTTCCCTTCTCCCTGCCCCTCCCTCGTGTGTTGATACATTTTCCCTCCTCACTGGCCCTCCCTCGTGTGTTGATACAACATTTTCCCTCCTCCCTGCCCCCCCTCGTGTGTTAATAAAACATCTTCCCTCCTCACTGCCCCCCCCCCCTCACCGGACAATAACAATTTTATACAATACAAACACAAGTTTCCTCAAATTTCCCAAAATTATCTTCCTCCATCTTTATTTTCTTCCCCATCGCCTCATTCTCCATAAGAATGGAGGAACACCTGCAGCAAGCCTACTGGTCCATATTAAGCAGGTCCTTTTCAAACAAAAACCCAATTAATGAAGAATTAAGACATATGTGCAACATCTGGCTATCTCTATTTGTAGACGTTTCGCCAACCAGTGGCTTTATCAAGGACATAACGTGAGAAAATAATACAAAAGATAAGGTAATCAGTCCTTCAGCCTTGAAGGTGGTGGAAAGCAAGGTAGTGTTGAAGGAACTGAAGCACAGTCATGGAGCCTGGCGCTTTTATACTGGCAACAAGTGTAGGACTTGCAAGCAGGCAAAGGACCGTCACCTATAGGCGGGAATCCCCAGTGGAAGTAGGTTATACCCAAGGAATCGGCCAGTAGTAAGAAAGAAAGTTGTGTAGACGTCCTCTGTACCAAGATTCCACGATGTCTCTAATTGTTCATCCTGTCGGAATTGTATACCATTTATGTACAAACTGCCAGACACTGCAACATCAACACCTATCGACATCATGTTACAGCGGTTTCCAGAATGGGTAATATTCTATTGGTCAGCAATATGGAGATAGTGTAACTACGTCACTGCTACTGTCACTGTCGCTACCATCACCATCAACAACTACACAGTACTTGTACCACCTGGGGAAGTACATGTGGTTTTGTACTAAAAGTTCTGCGTATGCTTCCTTCAGTTATAATGAGTGTTTGTGACTACAGTTGATTATGTATTTAATAATGATACATTTCCCGGGGAATCATTATTATTGCAATGTATGGAAGCTGAGCTAGTCCCTCATCATTGTTACGTTGGTACCTGTCTCCGGCTTCTTATAATGAGATGTATAGTATAACCTTCGTAAGAGATACCGACGTTTCGGTCCTGGGACCTTGATCACCTCAGAGGTGATCACGGTCCCAGGACCGAAACGTGTTTGTTTGCTTGTCTTTCTAAACTAACAATATATATACACCTCTCGGTGTATATATCTCATTGTATATATACACTGGAAGTTTACTTTGGTGACTTAAAGTATTCTTGACTGACTGTGAACTGGTTACATTCAGCCTTAATGACCCTCGGTTAGTCTATAGTTCTTGGGCCACATTTACCAACCACTGTACTAACCTGAAATATTTTCTAATGTATCAAACTTTCATCTCGATAAAGGACCAATGACCACGGTTTGTATTTTTCGTACTACAAATAATCTTTCTGAATTAGAAAAAATGAAATTACTCTTATTAAAAATCGATATTTTAACCACAATACATTGGGTACTGGCTGCAGAAGGCCGCTCCTGGGCTGGCCGTGGACTTTTCCGTGGTAAGGGGCGTCACGGGGCTGCTGGTGAGGATGAGGGCCTGGTGGCTGTATGTGAAGGCTTACTCAGCCCTGTAACAACTTCAGACAGTATTACCAAGGTTGGCTCCTCCTCAGGAAAATTAATGTATATAAAAAGAATAAAAACTGACAAACATAAACACTTTATTATTTAGAAAATATAAATTATAAAACACTTAAATATGAAATATTGATCCTACATTAAAGAAAATGAAAAATGAATTCAACGCTAATATAAAAAATTGGGTGTCTAATATAAAACTTGGGAAGCCATTGCCGATGATGTGGGGGGAGGGGGTCGCAGGTGTTGATGACAACCCACCGGCTCGTTCTTCACAGAATAGCCGTGAGTATTCTATCCCGATGACAGGAAAGCGGGTTCTTTACCGCTGCAATGATGAGGGGTTACGTCCTGCAATTTCATACAGGTGCACAGGTAATTAAATCCAAAAAGGGGAAGTCTCAGGACATTAGTCCATCTCCATCAATTCTACTTGTTGATGGGCAGGTGGCCCTCTCTGTCATCCAAGCTGGAAAGATAGACAGGTTACCCACTGCTTAAGAAATCACTCTCCATGATAAGTACAATACCTAAAAGATGTGGTGATTATTACAACAGTCAACCTAGAGCAAGACTGAAAGGACTAAGTTTATTATTGGTCAAAAGTGAAGCTTTCAACCAATAAATCCACTAGCATACAAGGCAGGCATGTACTTACAGTAGTGCTGGGAGCTGTGAGTCTAGTGATTACTGTTTGGACTGGAGCCCCACACGTCACCTTTCGGGGGGGGGGAATGAGGGGAAGGGATAGCGGGAGCTAGACTTACCCTACCTTAACAAGTAGCCGGCAATGAAACTATTGTTACTATATACTCCATCGCTACTCCTATCTATTGAACTTTTCCCTCACACTCCCCCATACCAAGACTTATAGTCAAGGAGTATAAGAAGAATAGGCGAGGAAAAAGTTCTAACATGTGGAAGTCGCATAAGGCAACAAATCTTCTACTGACTGTCACGACTTAACCAGTCAGAGAAATAATTGGATGAACCACTGATATACACAATATGGAACTTAAAAGCCTGGAGTGCCAATGTCCACCTCAAGAGGCGGCTGTTGGTTCCCTTAAAAGTTTCTAGGTATATCAAAGGTTTGTGGTCCGTTTCTAAAATGAATTCTTTTCCCAGGAAATAAAATTTAAGTTTGGAGATACCCCACACAAGGGCCAAACATTCCTTTTATATGGTGGAGTATCTCGTTTCTGCGGGAAGGAGTTTCCGGCTTAGGAAGCATACAGGGAAGGGAGTACCATCATGGTATTGTAGTAACACCGCACCTAAGCCCGTATTGGAGGCATCAGTTCTTAAACAAAATGTTTTATTAATATCTGGAATATTAAGTATAGGGTCTTTCGAAAAGATACTTTAATCTCATTAAACTTTTCCCGAGCTACGTTGGAAAGTTCAAGAGGTTCCTTCACAGACTTTTTAAGGAAGTCAGATAAGATGCCTGTAAGATCAGTAAGGTTTGGGATAAACCGTGCATAAAAATTTACAGAACCAAGAAAGCTACGCATGAGCTTCTTGGTTTTGGGGAATTTAAATTCTAATAACTGGGGAGAGGCTGCAGAGAGTTATTAGAAAGTATCAGTCCAAGATATCTAATCTTGTTATACCCAAGGAAGCATTTCTTCGGCTTGGCAGTGAGGCCATGTGAGCGTAACCTACGGAAAACTGATGTTAATGTTTGGATATGTTCGCCCCACGTGGATGTCATTACGTAAATGTTATCAAAATAAACTGAAACATTTGGCATATTACCCAAGACCTTTCTCATCAGTCTCACGTAGGTAGCACAGGCAGTTACCAAACCGAAGGGCATAGTTCTATATTGCATCAGTCCTTGGTGTGTAGGAAAAGTGGTGTACTGCTTAGAAGAAGGATCTAACATTACTTGATATGCCTGCGCAATATCAATCTCTGAAAAGAAGGAAGAGCCATAAAATTTGTGTAGATCGTTATCTATTAAGGGCATAGGCTCAGCATCCCACCGAGTTATAGCATTAAGGCCTCTGAAGTCAATAGCAAGTCTATATGAATTATCCTCCTTCTTAACCATGACTACTGGTGAACAATATGAAGATACTGAAGGTTCAATGATCTTTAGTTTTAATAATTTGTCTACCTCTCGGTCAAATGCATCCCTAAGGTGAACTGGAACTGGGTATAATTTTCGTCTGATAGGATTGTCCGTCACTAAGTCAATCTTATGGACTACCATGGAGGTAACACCTGGAATATCAGTAAAGACGTCTGAAAAGTTACTCGCACATTGAAGTAGTTCATGACTCTTATGGTCATCCAAAGATTTATTAATATTAATGTTGGTTGCGTCCGAGTGGTCAAGAGTCACCAAGTCATGTAGTTCTTCATCATAGTCTAAGAGGTGTCAATTACGCACACCTTACATTCTTCAGTTGTCGTATCAAGTTCGTGTGGAAAAACTAAGTCAAAGTTATTAAGGCAGTTAACCGAATTTCTTCGATAATATTTCTTTAGGATGTTGATATGATAAAGCTTAGGTTTCCCCTTGACTTCTATGAGGTAGTCAACTTTCCCACAAATTTTTAATACTTTATATGGACCTTTCCATGCTGCTAATAATTTATTTGACTTGATAGGCAAAAGTACCAGAACTTCATCTCCTACTTAAAACTTCTCCTCTGACTTTTGGAATCAAAATATGTTTTGTACTGGTCCATTGACAAGCTTAAGTTTTTCGAAACTATGTCAGAGGTCTCCTCAAGTCTGGATCTAAGGTCAAGGAGAAACTGGTAAGAAGACTGAACCTCAGCATTTACCTCCTCATTAGTCCATAAGTCATGAAGGATGGACAGTGAACCTCTGGCCTGTCTACCATAGAGAAGTTCAAAAGGTGAAAACCCCAAAGAGTCACTGGGAACTTCCCTCATGGCAAACAAAGCACAGGGTAGGTAACGATGCCACTCCTTAGGTTTAAGGGAGCAAAGTTTCCTTAAAATGGACTTGAGAATCGAATGCTGGCGCTCAATCCTCCCATTACAGCTGGGATGAGAGGGTGTGGTGAAGAGAGGCTTCACTCCCAGAAGTTGGTATAGATGTTGCATTAAGTCAGATGTGAATTGTGTCCCACGGTCAGACAAAATTTCTATAGGGATGCCCACTCTATAGAAGAAGGACAAAAGGGCTTCAGCCACCTCTGTAGTAATGGTCTTTAAGGGAACGGCTTCAGGGAAACTCGAAGCATAATCAACTAATGTTAATATATATCTATGTCCCCCAGATGAAAGTGGAGATAAAGGACCAACGATGTCAATAGCTACTCTTTCAAAAGGTACTGTAAAGACTGGCATTTTGACCATAGGTACTCGCCTGGTACCTCGGGAGGATGACAGTTGGCAAACTTTACACGATCTACAATAGGTAGTAATATCTGAGGACATTTTTGGCCAAAAATAGGTTTCCCTAATTTTATTTAAGGTTTTACGATGCGAGAAATGTCCGGCCACTGGCAGGTCATGAGCCATTTTAAGAACAGTCTCTCTGCATTGACTTGAAACAACCAAGATGGAATAGTCTATCTCATCTGAATTTAATTTGAATACTGACTTGTACAAGATACCTTTTATATATTCAAATTTATATGAAAAGTTTTTCCTTTGGATAACTTGATTTTGTTTAGCGGCATTATGGCAATTCTGAAGAGAAGGGCAATTACGTTGTAAATTGACAAAGGAGTCCTTTGATATGTCTAAAGGCTTAAAGTCAGGGAAAATCAAAGGATGGACAGTAGGAGAAGCCTGGGCTTTGGTCTGAGCCCTAGTCAAGACATTTATAGTATCGGAGGTGATATCTTCACTTTCATCTAATAAGTGAACCGGTGATCCTACTACCTCGCTTTCGAGAGTAGCATCACTGGTTTTTAATCCCACATGAATCTCACGAGACATTGTCTCTTCTGAACTTTCGAGGGGCTTCTCTGACTCTACAGAAAGAGGATCTGAAACACCTATGTCCATCTTTGGTGATGAAAGGTCAACCTCAGAAGGAAGAATGGCACCTTTTACATTACCTATTAGTACGAAGCAAGAAGTGATGGGAGCTAGTACGGCTTCAGACCAACCTGTGAACCATTTAGACCTAATGTAACAACGGATGGTAGGAAAAGTGTCTGTACGGCCCAAGTAGTCTGAAAGTATGGCAGAGGAATGAGTTTCTTTAAGGTTAGGGAACAGCTTATCAGAAATGGCTATACATGTTCATCCAGTGTCTCGTAAAATGGTAGATACATTAAGTCCATTAACTGTTCCTGAACAGAAGGGTGCTTGGTCATTACAGTCTTTAAAACATCTTCCAACTTTTTGGACCTTCTTAGAAGGACAATCTGGACGTTTATGTCCCTTAGCACCACACAAATGACAAACAGGAATAAAAGAAGTCATTTTATTTTCCACTAGAGGCTTTGATTTCTTAAGGTCTGATGAACCCTTGCCCTTAGGGTTCGATCCCTTTATTTCTTTATAGGAATTGTGAGCCTCAGCATACAGGTCAGCAACTTCCTCAGCTTTAATCAGGTTACGTTCTCTGATGAATGTTCGTATCTGATGGGGAAGAGCTGTCAGGAACTGGTCAACAACCATGAAGTCTCTAAGAGATTCATAACTGCGATCAATTCCTGAACTCTCTATCCAAAAGTCGAACAAACGAAAGAGTGTTACCTGTAACTGCTGAAAGTTCTGGCCAGGCTGTAAGGTGGTATACCTGAAATCTTTCCTGTAATAATTAGTGGTTTTTTTATATGCTTTAAGGATTGCCTTCTTCAGTAGGTTATAATTACATATGATATCCTGCGACAAAGTTGCATAGATATTCAAGGCTGTACCAGAAAATAACATTCCTAACCTGGTAGCCCAGGTGTCAGCAGGCCATTCACAGAGGGTAGCGGTATTTTCAAACCTGATAATGTATGAAGTTATGTCTTCCCCCTCTGTGAAGGGAGGTAAATTAGGTGTTGGAATATGTGTACTGACTGCACGTTGTTCCATTACTCCTTCCTCTAATTGTTGTGTAAAAGTTAACTTTTTATTCTCTAATTCATAGCGATATTTTTCGAGCTCGCGATCCTTTTCTCTCTCTATTAACTCATGTTCTCTAGCTTTTTCCTCAACTTCTCTATCCTTTGCTCTTTCCTCAAGTTCTCTTAATTTAATCTGTTCCTTACGTATCTTAGCTTGTTCCTCACATATTTTAGCTTGTTCCTCATGCACTCTAGCTCTCTCCTCACGATCAAGTCTATCACGCTCGTTTTTGTCTTCTCTCTCTCTGTCTTTCTTGGATTTCTCTCTCAATTCTCTCTCTCTCCTTTTTCTCTTCTCTTTCCCTTTCTAACTGTCTTTCTTCTCTCTCAATTCTCTCTCTTTCAAGTCTTTCCTGGATCTTAGCACTAATGAAAGATTCTAAATTTTTCCCTGTTATTCCTTACTTCCAGCGTTCATCCAAAACTGGTAATCCTCCATATTTGCAAGAATAACTTAAACTACCAGGGGAAAATGAAACGGGTATTAACGAAAACAGAGGGTTCAATTCCTGCTCCGCTCAAACTGTAAATAAATCAGAGGGCTCGATCCCTACTTCAATTAAACAATATGTATTAATGAAAACGAAGGGTTCTATGCCGGCTCCGAGCAAACAGTAAATAGAATGGGGCCCCTTGACCATCCAATCTTCTCACCAACAAATCAAGAGTGTTCAACGACAGTTCCCTTGAAAAAATAAAGAGCTCAATGAAACAAATTGTCACTGGAAAATCTCGGGTCCCTAGAGTCTAATCCTGCAAAGTGTTTCAAGCTCGAACAAAAAGGTGGCAGAATTAAATATTATATCCTGCCTGACTTGACTTACAATAAATTGAGACTATAACAATCACCAAATCTTTTAAATACCCGTACTGTAGTCCTACCATAGAGAATGATTACTCATGGCTGGTGGTAACCGTCTGTGGTCTGCGGCGTTGAAGTTCCAATGGTAGATTCGAGAGGGAGTTGAATCTTGATTCAGTCGAGTTGATCCTGGGAAGGTCGCCACTTGTGAAGGCTTACTCAGCCCTGTAACAACTTCAGACAGCATTACCAAAGCTGGCTCCTCCTCAGGAAAATTAATGTATAGAAAAAGAATAAAAACTGACAAACATAAACACTTTATTATTTAGAAAATATAAAATATAAAACACTTAAATATGAAATATTGATCCTACAATAAAGAAAATGAAAAATGAAAAATATAAACGATAACTGAATTCAACGCTAATATAAAACTAGGGTGTCTGGTGAAGATTGAGACACTTATGCAGCATATGGGAATCTTTATTCAGGAAACTTTTCGCCACACAGTGGCTTCATCAGTCCAATACAAAGAGGAAGGCGTAAGGAGAGGAGGAGAATGAGGTAATCAGTCCCTCAACCTGGAGTCGATGTGTTCAGTCCATCAATCTTGTAGAATGTACAGCATAGGGCCGTAGACGTGGCTTATATACTGTAGTGAGGTGACGTGAAGCAGGTGGAGGCGGGGTCATAGTGGTACCATCCACTAGTCGAAGTAGGTCATCGTCCAAAGGTTGAACAAGTGTTGAAAAATTCTTTGTAACAAGATCCCATGATGCTGCAGTGTCTGACAGTTGTGATGAATGGTTTGAAAAACCGACAAGTTGAAGATTGAGACACTTATGCATATTGCATAAGTGTCTCAATCTTCAACATGTCGGTTTTTCAAACCATTCATCACTAGGGTGTCTGGTGTTGGTGACACTGCGTGTTGTTGAAATCGTAGCCGTTGCCGATGATGTGTGTGTGTGTGTGTGGGGGGGGGGTCGCAGGTGTTGATGACAACCCACCGGCTCGTTCTTCACAGAATAGCCGTGAGTATTCTATCCCGACGACAGGAAAGCAGGTTCTTTACCGCTGCAATGATGAGGGGTTACGTCCTGCAATTTCATACATGTGCACAGGTAATTAAATCCAAAAAGGGGAAGTCTCAGGACGTTAGTCCATCTCCATCAATTCTACTCGTTGATTGGCAGGTGACCCCCTCTGTCATCCAAGCTGGAAAGATAGACAGGTTACCCACTGCTTAAGAAATCACTCTCCATGATAAGTACAATACCTAAAAGATGTGGTGATTATTACAACAGTCAACCTAGAGCAAGACTGAAAGGACTAAGTTCATTATTGGTCAAAAGTGAAGCTTTCATCCAATAAATCCACTAGAATACAAGGCTTACCCTACCTCAACAAGTAGCTGGCAATGAAACTATTGTTACTATATACTCCATTGCTACTCCTATCTATTGAACTTTTCCCTCACACTGTACTTAAGCTTCTGTATATGAAGCATGGGGCACCACACGTCGTAGGTGGTGAGGATGAGGGTCTGGTGCCTGAACATAATCCTCCACAGGGCGGTCGTAGTGTTCTTCCTACACCAGAAAATTCCGAGGGTGAGAGAATTCAAATGCGTGCCCACCCGGATGGCAACCCTGCTGAATTCGGCGATGAGGATGTTATCACTTCCTATATAAATGAACTACAGCTCCTCTTGGCCGATTCTAAACGTCAAGAGCAGGAGGCAACACACAGTGTCAAAAAGGCGTTCGAAGTAGCAGTTACCTGTGCCTCAGATGTTTACGAGGCAGGTCTGCTCGTTCAAAATGAAGAAAATCAGCGTGCTCCGCTCCGCGCTCTAGTCAACACCAGAGACCGAGAACTAGAGGCACTCCGTCAAAAGCATGCAGGTCTCAGGCAGGAGCATGAGCTTGCTCAAGTCAACTCGAAGAGGCGGCAGGAGGAATCCCTTACTGTAGCATCAGCTCACGAAGAGACGGTGAAGCTTTACAAGGACCTCTTCGAGCAGCATGACAGCCAGCTGAAGGACTGCCATACGCTCCTGCAGGATTACAACAAGAGAAAGGACAACAAAAATATGAATAGCAAGGTTAAGAAACAGCGGCTCCGACGAGAAAATTTAGTAAAGAAAAGTGAAAAAGAACGACTCAGGAGAGAGAATCTGGTGGGTAAAATACGTTCTTTAGAAGTCAAATTAAAGGACAAACACCGTGATCTAGAGTCCCTCCACGGTAAACATGTTAATCTTAAGCAAGATCACGAATTTGCTAACGGTATAATTGAAAGAGGCAAAAGGGAGGTTCAATCGCTGCTCGCCAGCCATCAAAACGCAATCGACGGTTACAAAGCCCTCAGTAAAGAACGTGAGCAAGACCGGAAAGCTTACGAGAACCTTTTATTGAACTGGAAAAAGGAAAATTTTCGTAAAGAAAATTTAAAGGATGAGATCCGGTCCCTTGAGTACATGCTAGAGAGTAAAGTCCATCATATAGAGCAACATCGTAAATAATCTGAGGATGCTGAGAGGCAGGCAAAAGAGCTGCAGAACGAGCAGGTAAAATGGATACAACGTAAAGAAGAATGGCAAGAGCAGTCTGACGCTTTTGATCATTTTATGATAGTAGCAACAAGGCAGGGCGTTCAGCAGCGTTCTCTTGCTAATGAGAGAGAACGCGAGTTGATACTACTTGATCAAATAGCATCGCGGAAGGACAAAAAAATAGAATCTCTCTCTGGAGAACTCGAGGCTCTTACCCAGGCTGCTGATCAACGGCGAAGTGAGGTTACTTTATGCGAAGATGATTGCCAGGCCCTCTACAATGAGTACCGTCGTGTTGTATACGAAAACTTTTATCTCAGGTCAAAACACCGAAGGAGGTTTTAATGAATGAATTATTCTGTGGACCTGTGGAGAGCGTCCCTCACCGCTGCTCTTCCCTAGTGAAACTGTGGTCTTCTGAGTAGTGAAACTGTTGGTATAACCTTCCTTGGGTGTCGTAACAACCTTCCTTGGGTGTTGTAGGAACCTTAATTTCGGTTAAAAAATATACTGATCTGTTTTATCTCACTATAATTTATTTTTTTTTTACCATATTAAAAATTTATTGCCTTACCTTATAAAGTGAGGATAATTCTCAGTATGAAAACAACAATGAAAACATTATTTCTAAGTATTACAATATTATATAATTAATATTGCTTTATAGAAACTAACTTGCTATGCCAAGTTCTGGCAGCTTTAAAGTTGCATTTATATCTACTGAGCAATTGTTTGGTTTACTAAATCTGTCACAATACTATGGTTGGAAGTCTCTAAGATTATATAACAATTTGGTTTGCGAGTTTGAGATAATCGGTCCCTCCATTCATTTCAAGATTGATATTCTTAGTGTTAGCGGAGGACGCAATGTACTAACGGGGGACGCAGGCTACTCGCGGGGAACGCAAGGTACTTGTTTCAGGACGTAAAGTACTCAAGTATCTTTGACACGCTTAGACTTGGTTACAAATATCTCCGACAGTCTCAGGCTTGGTTACAAGTATCTCTGACAGGCTTAGACTTGGTTACAAGCATCTCTGACAGGCTTAGACTTGGTTACAGTATCTCTGACAGGCTTAGACTTGGTTTCAAGTATCTCTGACAGGCTTAGATTTGGTTACAAGTATCTCTGACAGGCTTAGATTTGGTTACAAGTATCTCTGACAGGCTTAGACTTGGTTATAAGTATCTCTGACAGGCTTAGACTTGGTTATAAGTATCTCTGACAGGCTTAGTCTTGGTTTCAAGTATCTCTGACAGGCTTAAACTTGGTTACAAGTATCTCTGACAGGTTTAAACTTGGTTTCAAGTATCTCTGACAGGCTTAGGCAAGTTCTTCTGGCAGTCTGACACACACGCAGAGGAGAGATCAAACTAAATACCAAATATGTGGTCAGTCTTATGGTCACTCTCTTGAACCTGTGTGATAGATCAAGGTATCTTACCAATGAAATTAAAACATTAAAGGACTGCTTGTATGCAGACATGACTTAGTGTTCACATAACTAGTTATAATAATAATAATAATAATAATAATAATAATACTGGGAGACACATGACCGGAACGAAAAAAAAAAAAAAAAAAAAAAAAAACACGGACGCAAATGTCCAGGGACGACAATGACCGGAAGGTATTTGACCGGGCCACACTTGTCCAGGACGCAACTGTCCTGTCACCCTTATTAATATGTATTATGTTAATGCCCGTCTTCCACTTACACACTTTAGTCATGTCTCCGTTCATGCTTCGTCTTACAAGAGAATATAGTTTAAGGTGTTAGGAGTTTCAGTCTTTCTTCGTATGGAAGAATTCTTACAAAATGGATTAACTTTATGATTCTCCTCTGAATGTTTTCTACCGAATTTATATCCATTCTGTAATATGGAGACCAGAGCTGAGCTGCATAATCTAAGTGATACTTACTAATGATGTGTAGACTTGTATGATAATCTCCGGACTACTGTTACTTATACTTCAATATATAAATCCCAGTAATCTGTTTGCCTTATTACGTACGTTTAGGCACTGGCGTCTTGGCTTCAGTTTCTTGTTTACCATAACTCCAATGTCTTCCTCACAACCCGCACCCATCCTTCCCCATAACCCACACCCATCCTTCCCCATAACCTGCACCCATCCTACCCCATAACCCGCACCCATCCTTCCTCACAACCCCACCCCTCCTTCCTCACAATCCCACCCATCCTTCCCCATAACCCGCACCCATCCTTCCTCACAACCCGCACCCATCCTTCCCCATAACCCACACCCATCCTTCCTCACAGCCCCCACCCTTCCTTCCCCATAAACCGCACCCATCCTTCCTCACAACCCCCAACCTTCCTTCCCAATAACCCGCACCCATTCTTCCTCACAACCTCCACCCATCCTTCCCCATAACGCGTACCCATCCTTCCTCACAACCCGCACCCATCCTTCCTCACAACCCCCACCCATCCTTCCCCATAACCCGCACCCATCCTTCCTCACAACCCCCCCCCCTTCCATCCTGCCCCTAACCAGACCTCAGCTTGAAAAAAACAAACAGCACTGTCTCACAGTATTTACCTGCCTCTGCTCTGGTACCCTTGCCCGATCCTTACCAAACACACAAGTTATCCCTTCATATGTGCCTGTATGCTATCCTCCAAGGGCCTGGCTACTATTCTCCCAGGGCCTGCCTGTTGTCCTCCCAGGGCCTGCTTATCCTCCCAGGGACTGCCTGTTATCCTCCCAGGGCCTGCCTGTTATCCTCCCAGGGCCTGCCTGCTATCCTCCCAGGACCTGCCTGTTGTCCTCCCAGGGCCTGCCTGTTATCCTCCCAGGGCCTGCTTGTTATCCTCCCAGGGCCTGCCTGTTATCCTCCCAGGGCCTGCCTGTTATCCTCCCAGGGCCTGCTTGTTATCCTCCCAGGGCCTGCCTGTTGTCCTCCCAGGGCCTGCTTGTTATCCTCCCAGGGCCTGCCTGTTATCCTCCCAGGGCCTGCTTGTTATCCTCCCAGGGCCTGCCTGTTATCCTCCCAGGGCCTGCATGTTGTCCTCCCAGGACCTGCTTGTTATCCTCCCAGGGCCTGCGTGTTGTCCTCTTAGGGCCTGCTTGTTATCCTCCCAGGGCCTGCCTGTTATCCTCCCAGGGCCTGCATGATATCCTCCCAGGACCTGCCTGTTATCCTCCCAGGGCCTGCTTGTTATTCTCCCAGGGCCTGCCTGTTATCCTCCCAGGGCCTGCTTGTTATCCTCCCAGGGCCTGCCTGTTATCCTCCCAGGGCCTGCCTGTTATCCTCCCAGGACCTGCCTGTTATCCTCCCAGGGCCTGCCTGTTGTCCTCCCAGGACCTGCCTGTTATCCTCCCAGGGCCTGCCTGTTGTCCTCAAAGGACCTGCCTGTTATCCTCCCAGGACCTGCCTGTTGTCCTCCCAGGGCCTGCTTGTTATCCTCCCAGGACCTGCCTGTTGTCCTCCCAGGGCCTGCTTGTTATCCTCCCAGGACCTGCTTGTTGTCCTCTCAGGGCCTGCTTGTTATCCTCCCAGGGCCTGCCTGTTATCCTCCCAGGGCCTGCCTGTTGTCCTCCCAGGACCTGCCTGTTATCCTCCCAGGGCCTGCCTGTTGTCCTCCCAGGACCTGCCTGTTATCCTCCCAGGACCTGCCTGTTGTCCTCCCAGGACCTGCCTGTTATCCTCCCAGGGCCTGCCTGTTGTCCTCCCAGGACCTGCCTGTTATCCTCCCAGGGCCTGCCTGTTGTCCTCCCAGGACCTGCCTGTTATCCTCCCAGGGCCTGCCTGTTGTCCTCCCAGGACCTGCCTGTTGTCCTCCCAGGACCTGCCTGTTGTCCTCCCAGGACCTGCATGTTATCCTCCCAGGACCTGCCTGTTGTCCTCCCAGGACCTGCCTGTTATCCTCCCAGGGCCTGCCTGTTGTCCTCCCAGGACCTGCCTGTTGTCCTCCCAGGACCTGCCTGTTATCCTCCCAGGGCCTGCCTGTTGTCCTCCCAGGGCCTGCCTGTTATCCTCCCAGGGCCTGCCTGTTATCCTCCCAGGACCTGCCTGTTGTCCTCCCAGGGCCTGCTTGTTGTCCTCTCAGGGCCTGCTTGTTGTCCTCTCAGGGCCTGCTTGTTATCCTCCCAGGGCCTGCCTGTTATCCTCCCAGGGCCTGCCTGTTATCCTCCCAGGGCCTGCCTGTTATCCTCCCAGGGCCTGCCTGTTATCCTCCCAGGGCCTGCCTGTTATCCTCCCAGGGCCTGCCTGTTGTCCTCCCAGGGCCTGCCTGTTATCCTCCCAGGACCTGCTTGTTATCCTCCCAGGGCCTGCCTGTTGTCCTCCCAGGGCCTGCCTGTTATCCTCCCAGGGCCTGCCTGTTATCCTCCCAGGGCCTGCCTGTTATCCTCCCAGGGCCTGCCTGTTGTCCTCCCAGGGCCTGCCTGTTGTCCTCCCAGGGCCTGCCTGTTATCCTCCCAGGGCCTGCCTGTTATCCTCCCAGGGCCTGCCTGTTATCCTCCCAGGACCTGCCTGTTATCCTCCCAGGACCTGCCTGTTATCCTCCCAGGGCCTGCCTGTTATCCTCCCAGGGCCTGCCTGTTATCCTCCCAGGGCCTGCCTGTTATCCTCCCAGGACCTGCCTGTTATCCTCCCAGGGCCTGCCTGTTATCCTCCCAGGGCCTGCCTGTTATCCTCCCAGGACCTGCCTGTTATCCTCCCAGGGCCTGCCTGTTATCCTCCCAGGGCCTGCCTGTTGTCCTCCCAGGGCCTGCCTGTTGTCCTCCCAGGACCTGCCTGTTGTCCTCCCAGGACCTGCCTGTTATCCTCCCAGGGCCTGCCTGTTATCCTCCCAGGGCCTGCCTGTTGTCCTCCCAGGGCCTGCCTGTTGTCCTCCCAGGGCCTGCCTGTTGTCCTCCCAGGACCTGCCTGTTATCCTCCCAGGACCTGCCTGTTATCCTCCCAGGGCCTGCCTGTTATCCTCCCAGGGCCTGCCTGTTGTCCTCCCAGGGCCTGCCTGTTGTCCTCCCAGGGCCTGCCTGTTGTCCTCCCAGGACCTGCCTGTTATCCTCCCAGGACCTGCCTGTTGTCCTCCCAGGGCCTGCTTGTTATCCTCCCAGGACCTGCTTGTTGTCCTCTCAGGGCCTGCTTGTTATCCTCCCAGGGCCTGCCTGTTATCCTCCCAGGGCCTGCCTGTTGTCCTCCCAGGACCTGCCTGTTATCCTCCCAGGGCCTGCCTGTTGTCCTCCCAGGGCCTGCCTGTTATCCTCTCAGTAACGGAGATGACACAATCTTCACTAACACACACATTGTTCAATTAACAATAATACAAAGTAAAAAAGCAAGTGCAACTAATGTGAGAAACTGTCACATTAGTTGCACTTGTGTTCTTATACTTTACATATTGTCGGTAATTCTACCAACATATATACAACAATAATGTAAACACGATCTTCCCAGCTTCAGTCATCATACTGTCCATCATACAGAGTATAAGTCTACCGAGACGTTTCGCCAATGACTGAAGAAGACTGTCCACACGCCAAACTTCTCAATGTTTCTCTCCGCATTTGTATCGTATTCTTGACGGGTGTTATCGCACAAATTACACTTTTTTCACTCTAAACCTTTCATACGAGCACATTTTTATTGAAATCAGTAGTGAGAGTAGTAGTAGTAACAGAAATAGTAGTAGTTAATATTAATAGTAGTAGTAGTAACAGTAGTAAATATTATTAATAGTAGTAGTAGTAGTAAATATTAATAGTAGTAGTAGTAGTAAATATTAATAGTAGTAGTAGTAGTAGCAGTAGTAAATAATAGTAGTAGTAGTAGTAACAGTAGTAGTAATAGTAACAGAAGTAGTAGTAACAGTAGTAGTAGAAACAGTAGTAGTTAGTATTAATAGTAGCAGTAGTACCAGTAATAAAGTATTAATAGTAGTAGCAGTAGTAACAGTAGTAGTAGTAGTATTAACAGTAGTTGTAGTAGTATTAACAGTAGTAGTAGTAATAGTAACAATAGTAGTAGTAGTAACAGTAGCAGTAATAGTAACAGCAGTAATAGTATTAATAGTAGCAGTAGTAATATTAAGAGTAGTAATAGTAGCAGTAGTAACAGTAATAGTTGTAGTAACAGTAATAGTTGTAGTAAGAGTAATAGTATTTAGTATTAACAGTAGTAGTAGTAGTAGTAGTAACAATAATGATAGTATATGTGGTAGTAATTACGACAGTAGCAACAATATATAATTAAAATTCTATTAAATACTTTCCAATGAGAACTCTTTGCAAGTTTCTCAGTGCTAAGTGTTCTTTCCGCCCACTTCCTTACATGTCCAGCAGTGTAGCCAGAGGAAGAGAACCTTCTGCTTTACTATTCTGACTATACATGTTCAGGCAAAAGACGAAAGACTAGCTGAGTGTTGGTGGAATCTCGTTTTACACCAGAAATGGGATTATTTCTAATTGGAGTCTTAGCCATATGATGAGCCGATCAACGGAGCTTGTGGTCAGGTAACCATCCTATAACACCAGGCTCACTTGTCCCCAGGTTATGTCACGTCAGGTAGGATGGCAGGATAGGCATACAAGCAGGAAGGCAGGCATGCAAAAAGGAAGGCAAGCAAGAAGCAAGGTCAGGCAAGCAAGCAAGACAAGCAAGAAGCAAGGTCCGGCAAGCAAGAAGGCAGGTAGGTAGAGGCAGGCAGACAGGCAGAGGCAGGCAGTAAGAGGCAAGCAGGCAGGCAGGCAGGCAGATAGGTAGGTAGGTAGGTATACAGGCAGGTATACAGGCAGGTATACAGGCAGGCAGGCAGGCAGGTTGGCAGGCAGGCAGGCAGGCAGGTAGGTAGGTAGGTAGATAGGTAGGTAGGTAGGTAGGTAGGTAGGTAGGTAGGTAGGTAGGTATGTAGGCAGGCAGGCAGGCAGGCAGGCAGGCAGGCAGGCAGGCAGGCAGGCAGGCAGGCAGGCAGGCAGGCAGGCAGGCAGGCAGGCAGGCAGGCAGGTAGGTAGGTAGGTATGCAGGCAGGCAGGGAGCACCGAGAAGCTCCCTGTGGCCCTGCAACCTACCACGATAATGACACTATTCCCTTATCACAAACACGAGAGCCTGAGATAATATCATACTTGGGGCACGTACCAGAACGCTGCCAAATTCAGGGGTTATTTCCTAAGAGCGCATTCGAGTGCCCATCACGGAAAATTGTTGCAAACAAGGCTGTTTGGGAATAAGTTCAACGAATTACTCGAATTCGTGCGAAAAAATGGTGCTTTCTCCGTGAATGGTCTTATATTCGTGTTGAATAAAATGATTAGCAAAAAGTTATACAAACTTAGTGTTTTAGATGAATCAAAGATTGACTTTAGCAATAGTTTGTAATTCCGTGTTGAATGAAACAATTAGTAGGTTAAATATACTGTGTTTTAGATCTTACGAAACTGGCTTTGGCAGTAGTTTGTAATTCAATGTCACCAGTGCCAAGAGTAACTAGCTCAAGGTTTCCAGCGCCAGGTCACCTAAGGTTTCCAGGGTCAAGTCACCTAAGGTCATCAGTGTCATCCCAGCTCATCCTAAGTTATGCAAAGATGTGCAGCAGCATCAGTACTAGGTGCCATAAAGGGAGGCTACACAATATCTTCTCCCCCCCCCCCTCGCTACCCTCCCGATCTCTTCCTCCTTCCCATCCCTCCTTCTCTTCTCCCCTCACCATCTCCTCTCCTCCCCGGTCGCCTTAATGACCCGACCATCACATAAAACACCGACCCCCCGATTCTGATCTTAAAAGAGAAAGCTAATGCAAATTTAATCTACACCGGGAAAACAAATTTCCCCCAAGAGACGCTCACGTGTCTGATATTCTGATGGCAAACACCCCAAGCGATGAGATAATAGATATCTTTATGACGGATACAGTCCCATCTTCCTTTTGTATCTTGCATATCTATATTCCTCTTTTCTTTAGAATTATTTTATTCTTGTCGAGAATTGTGTTACAGATTTTTAATGACGCTTATCTATGCATTGTCTCTCTTTTTTATCAAGGGGAGGCAAGAACCTCGCTGTTAGTGTGTGTGTATGTGTGTGTATGTGTGTGTATGTGTGTGTGTGTGTGTGTGTGTGTGTGTGTGTGTGTGTGTGTGTGTGTGTGTGTGTGTGTGTGTGTGTGTGTGTTAGTTACCATTTTGTCCTAGGCATATGTCGATTAGACACTAGGCCTGTTGTATATGAGTACGTGTGTGTGTGTGTGTGTGTGTGTGTGTGTGTGTGTGTGTGTGTGTGTGTGTGTGTGTGTACTCACTTATTTGTGGTTGCAGGGGTCGATTCACAGCTCTTGGCCCCGCCTCTTCGCTGATTGCTACTAGGTCCTCTCTCTTCCTGCCCCATGAGCTCTATCATACCTCGCCTTAAAACTACGTATGGTTCCCGCCTCCACTAAGTCACTTTCTAGGCTATTCCACGGCCTGACTACTCTATGACTGAAGAAATACTTCCTAACATCCCTTTGATTCATCTGAGTCTTCAACTTCCAATTGTGACCTCTTGTGTCTGTGTCCCTTCTCTGGAACATCCCGTCTTTGTCCACCTTGTCTATTCCGCGCAGTATTTTATATGTCATTATCATGTCTCCCCTGACCCTCCTGTGTGTGTGTGTGTGTGTTTGTGTTTTAGACTGAACATACCGACTCCATGCTGGAGGACTGACCACCTCAAACTCCTCCTCACTTCCACTGTTATTTCTCTGCGTCGAACTGAAGAAGCCACTGGCTGGTGAAATGTTTCCTCAGTTAAGATTCCCAAATGTTACACGAGAGTCTCATTCTTCAATGTAAGTTGTGCCAATCTCACAGCGTTTTACTATTTTATTTACGTCAGACTAGTAAATCTTTCCTAAGAATTTACAAGTCATGAGTACGCTATGCGACAACACAGTAAGTGTCAGGGGCCCAAGACTGTTTAACTGCCTCCCAGTATACATAAGGGGGATTACCATAGACCCCTGCTGTCTTCAAGAGGGAGCTGGACAGGTACCAGAAGTCAGTTCCCGACCAACCGGGATGTGATTCGTCCGTCGGTTTCGTGCGGCCAGCAGTAGCAGCCTGGTTGACCAGGACCTGATCCACCAGAAAGCCTGGTCATGGACTGGGCAACGGGGACACTGACCCCTGGAAGACCCTCCAGGTATACCAACCAGTAAGAAAGACTCAACTGTAACAAATGCTTATTATTGTATACCAGCAATTCGGACGAAGACTACAACCCTGACCTTATTGTGGAGACAGGAGGCCTGAGGTTGCATATAGTGGTCACTGCTAACATTTACTAGACAAGTAGTATGTGATGGGTCTGAGCCATTCTCATTGAAATTCCCATTAGTATATTTGTTAGTGACTAACAAATTCTTGCCACCGGTGCCATCCACTGGAATTCGTGAAAAAGTTATATCTGTTTATATAAAAAGTGCGGCTGTGCGTGCACGTGCGTGTGAGTGTGTCTGTTTAGTATTTTGTAAATTACTAAAAAATTACGTCCAATGCACTTTAAGGGTGTGAAAATTATACACTGGAAGAAATGCCTTAATCCTCTTTACCTGCCAGCCACCTTAAAATTCCAAGTGAAACTTTCGTAAGGTTGTTTGAGAACCTCCTCTCAAGTACCCTCTCCCTGACTCAAGTACTCTACAGAACTATGTCACTATCTCAACTAACCAACAGAACCCTGTCCCTATATGCCTAAGAGACAGACACCTAGACAGCCAGCACCTAAGAGACAGACATCGGGGAAGCCAGTCCTGGCTAAGAGACAAACACCTAGAAATCCAGCACCTACATAAAAGGCAGACACCGGGAAAGCCAGTACCTACCTAGGAGACAGACACCTGGAACTCAGCTAATTAGACTCAAACTTGAAGTTACTTCCCAAAAAGTTAGCTGAGAGCTGAGGCCGGAGGAAGGATCGGGGGGTGAGTGGGTGTCCCGGAGCGCCTGCAGTAAACTGCTACCCTCCTCTCCAGGCTGACATTACCAAACAATTAGGAGGAGTTAGCCTGGCACTGATAAATGGCACAATGGCGAACAGAAGATAGTCCAAATGGTGCAGGAAGGTAAGCTGGTGGATGAGGGAGTAATGAGTGGGAGGGAAGAAGGGAAGGAAATGGCCTTGAGGAGATTGTAACGACCAGCCCTTATCGACAAGATTAAAAAAAAAAAGTATCCATAACACTCACTGAAGAAGAAAATTTAGACAACGTTTCGGTCCCTCCTGGACTATTATTAAGTCGCAACTTTGCGAGAAAATGGGAAGAAAAACCAGAAGACATGTTGGTCAGGAGAGGAAACGAGAATGTTAGATGACAAGCCAGGAAACGAAAATACTAGAAAGCAGGTCGAGAGGAAAAGAGAAATAAAAGTTACTGGAGATAAATTGCATTTCAAGTGGGAGGGAGAGTAGGTGTCTGACCCCACCCGTGTCCATCACACGTCCCTCAAGGAATTACAAAAACGTAAGAACAGAGTAGCACTGCAGCAGAACAACTGTTGCAGTGATGTATGGATGTGCTTGCATTTGAGGAATTACAAAAGAAAGAACAGAGTAGTACTGCAGCAGACCAACTGTTGCAGTGATGCAATCTTATGATATGATGATGATGATGATCTGATGATTTAGTAAATACTTCTAAATGACGTGATAATTGTCCACCAGTAGGAACAACAATGGTGTCCCGTGACTCACTTTAAAATGCACTCGCCTCACACCGTGGGTGTTCGTGGTTCAGTCCCCGGAATGAGTGGAAACGTTAGGCATATTTCCTTACATCTGCTGCCCCTGTTCACTTAGCAGTAAGTAGGTACCTGCGTGTTAGTCGAATGGTGTAGGTCGCATCCTGGGGGACAAGACTGAGGGACCACAATGGAAATAAGACAGTCATCGATGACGCACTGACTGTCTTGGGTTATTCTGGCTGGCTAACCCTTCCCCGGGTTAAAAATCCGAACAAATCTTATCTCATCTCACAACAAAAGAAAGCATAGATCTATATATAATATGGTCATTCACCACAGGGAAAAAATACAATGAATAAGAGTAATAGTAAGAATGAATAAGAATAAGAATTAGAGCAAGAGCGATGATGATTAAGTAAATAGTAAGAAGGAGAATACCCCCCCCCGACCCTGAGGAAGACCTGGAGTTCATACCGCCCTCCCCGGCCCTGAGGAAGACCTGGAGTTCATACCGCCCTCCCCGGCCCTGAGGAAGACCTTGAGTTCATACAAGTTTTTCTTTCTAATTTTCTTCACTGATCATCTTCCAGTTCGTCAAGTGAGCGAGACACGGAATTTTCTCCTTTGTGGAGGAGGAAATTCTTTATGCGATTAAAACTCAGATTTTCCCTTGTTCAACAATATCAAGCTCACCGTGATTAAACTCGAAAAAAATAATCAATTCCTCATCTCTGTGAAATATTTCTGTTATATATAGATAAATTTCATTTATTAAAACAAATTACCTGGTGGATACAGCTAGACCTGGCCATATCCAACTTACCAGACCGAGAACACAATACTCGGGATCACAACACCTCTGTATAATCTGCCATATCTTCCTCTGCCACCAATTTTGAAGTCAATTTTCTCGTGACCTTGACTAACCATCTTCATGTGCCAGGGAGCACTTAAGCGACACAGGCCCCGGAAAATATTGGACTCCACATCTGAGAGTCATGGGATATCCGATGTAAAAGACTGAACAAACAAGGTGGTAAATGGACCACTTTACTACACAATAGAAACGGGATTTGAAAAAAAGAGCGCATAGCCTTTGTCAAGTCGCAAACCCCTCGCGTTTGCCAAAAAAAAAAAAGAACTTTGCGAGTGCCGTTATTTTCAGAACGTTTGCAGATATAATATAGCTGGGGAGGAGTGGAGGTCAGAGGAGGGTAGCTTGTGCAGCAGAAATATATGTAAGATATGCAGTAATAGCGAATAAGCAATACAAGATGCGAAACAGTCACGGGGGAACTGAATGATAGCTCTAGGCCTTTCATGTTGGAATCAACACGTCAACACATCTGTTGAAGAGAACGACTAGAGTCGTTCCCTTGAACAGATTTACCTGGACTTCCTACTCATTTCTGCAACACTGCAAGCTACTGATGATGTTTATTCCAACACGCAAGGCCTAGAGATATCAGTGTCTAACACGACTAATACTGTACCTTAAATGAGCATGTTATGGGAAATGACGTCCAGGGCGCTTCTAGGTACCTTTGGGCAGAGAATTCGCTGCCCAAATAGCAATTCATTTCAAACAGCGCCAACATGTTACGTTGGAAACCATAATTAACAATTAACAGCTTAGTGATTATCAGGGATTCACTCAATCCTAAACACTACACGTACACTATAATTAAGACTTACAATTCGCTAATAACTCCTAACTTGTTTACATTTCAAAACACCGAACTGGAGGTTTGTCATTTTGACCCCAGGGTGAGACGTAAATCCTGTAGGGTGTGTTTATTAGGGTAAGAAAGGTCCTCTCACTCTGGAGACACGTTTCTCCGCACCCTTGTTAGAACCACTGACAATGGTGGCCACAAGACAACACAGTAAACTCGAGTAACTTACCAGACAGAGCACCTGTAGCAGACAGACAGCACTACACTACTCAGCAGAGTATTACATCATACAACAGAGTACTATAGTACATTACACAGCAGATCATTACACCACACAATAGAGCACTACACAACCCAACATAAAACTACACTACACAACAAAGCTCACTACAGGAGCCAGATGTAAGGTACCTCCTGGTTAGTGCAAGGCACGTAACCATCTAATCTATTCTCATCAAGGCCTTATCAAGGAGCTATTAAAAATAGACCCATAAAAATTGTGACAATTCTTTTTCAGAAGCATTTTGAAGTACTGTATCTCAAAAAAAAATACTTGTCGGTACTCTATACCATTATTATATTTAAAAATAAATATGAATTTGTTTCTTTATTATTTTAAATTCAAGTGAATGACGTAAATACAAAAGAAAGAACAGAGTAGCAGTGCAGCAGACCAACTGTTGCAGTTATGCTCCAGGTCCTGATCCTCATGTTAATGAATATAATATTAATATGCAACAAGTTGAAATTAAATTTAAAGGGGAGTCTCATATACAGTAAATATTTTACTAACAGCCGTTCTCCTATGTTAGGCTGGGTTAGGTGGACCACGTGCTAGCCTAACAACAACAACTCTTAAGCACAGTATTGCACCTGACACCTCATTCCTTATGTTCTCGTGCCTAAAAGTCAAGTATTAACTTGGTGAAGATTAAGACACATGTGCAACAGTTGGGTATCTTTATTGATGAAATGTTTCGCCTACACAGTAGGCTTCTTCAGTCACATACAGAGGCAACAGCTGTAGTAGTGAAATAAAGATGATGTGATCAGTCCATCAACCTTAGGGAAGAGTTCAGCTCCATGGTCTGAAACGATATCGTTCCAGACCATGGATGTTAACACTTCTCTAGGGTGAGGGACTGACCACCTCAAATACTTTTTCTCCAAAGTTGCTGGACTGCTTACATCATTATTTCACTACTACACCTGCTGCCTCTGTATTTGACTAAAGAAACCCACTGCTGCAGGTGTGTCTTAGTCTTCAACTTGTCGGTATTTTATACCATTTTCAACATATTAACTTAGTGAACATGAAGTAACAACATCATGAACATGAAGAGAGGTCACACCAGCGGTAAAGGGTAGTCAATGGTGTCTCAACTAATCCTTAAGTTCTCGTGGTGTCTCAACTAATCCTTAAGTTCTCATGGTGTCTCAACTAATCCTTAAGTTCTCGTGGTGTCTCAACTAATCCTTAAGTTCTCATGGTGTCTCAACTAATCCTTAAGTTCTCATGGTGTCTCAACTAATCCTTAAGTTCTCGTGGTGTCTCAACTAATCCTTAAGTTCTCATGGTGTCTCAACTAATCCTTAAGTTCTCATGGTGTCTCAACTAATCCTTAAGTTCTCGTGGTGTCTCAACTAATCCTTAAGTTCTCATGGTGTCTCAACTAATCCTTAAGTTCTCGTGGTGTCTCAACTAATCCTTAAGTTCTCATGGTGTCTCAACTAATCCTTAAGTTCTCGTGGTGTCTCAACTAATCCTTAAGTTCTCATGGTGTCTCAACTAATCCTTAAGTTCTCATGGTGTCTAAACTAATCCTTAAGTTCTCGTGGTGTCTCAACTAATCCTTAAGTTCTCATGGTGTCTCAACTAATCCTTAAGTTCTCATGGTGTCTCAACTAATCCTTAAGTTCTCGTGGTGTCTCAACTAATCCTTAAGTTCTCGTGGTGTCTCAACTAATCCTTAAGTTCTCGTGGTGTCTCAACTAATCCTTAAGTTCTCGTGGTGTCTCAACTAATCCTTAAGTTCTCGTGGTGTCTCAACTAATCCTTAAGTTCTCATGGTGTCTCAACTAATCCTTAAGTTCTCATGGTGTCTCAACTAATCCTTAAGTTCTCATGGTGTCTCAACTAATCCTTAAGTTCTCATGGTGTCTCAACTAATCCTTAAGTTCTCATGGTGTCTCAACTAATCCTTAAGTTCTCATGGTGTCTCAACTAATCCTTAAGTTCTCATGGTGTCTCAACTAATCCTTAAGTTCTCATGGTGTCTCAACTAATCCTTAAGTTCTCATGGTGTCTCAACTAATCCTTAAGTTCTCATGGTGTCTCAACTAATCCTTAAGTTCTCATGGTGTCTCAACTAATCCTTAAGTTCTCGTGGTGTCTCAACTAATCCTTAAGTTCTCGTGGTGTCTCAACTAATCCTTAAGTTCTCGTGGTGTCTCAACTAATCCTTAAGTTCTCGTGGTGTCTCAACTAATCCTTAAGTTCTCGTGGTGTCTCAACTAATCCTTAAGTTCTCATGGTGTCTCAACTAATCCTTAAGTTCTCATGGTGTCTCAACTAATCCTTAAGTTCTCATGGTGTCTCAACTAATCCTTAAGTTCTCATGGTGTCTCAACTAATCCTTAAGTTCTCATGGTGTCTCAACTAATCCTTAAGTTCTCATGTCTAAAAGTCAAGTATAAACTTGAAGACCATGAAGTAACAACATCATGAGCATACAGACAGATTACACCTGTGAAGTCAATAGTGTCCCAACTAACCAACTGCGACTCCACGTGAGGGAAAAAAATATACTGTATGCAGGAAGGTCAACGTTCATTCTTCTTAGGTGATGATATGGTCTTGTATTATGACAGCTGCTATGAGAAATCCACACTTATACGAGTCAGAATAATCAACCTCTAACCCACTCTTATTTTACATTTACATACACCGTTTAGTTACACATAACTCAGCGTCTGTTACTGAAAGTCTCCTGCCTATAGAGGCTCCTACAGGTACACCAGTAATAATAAAAACCCTGAAGCTCCTACAGAAACCCAGTAATAGTAAGAACCCTGAAGCTCCTATACACATCCCAGTAATAAGAGCCCCGAGGTTCCTACTGGTAGCCCATTAATAGCAAGAATCCCGAGGCTCCTACAAGTACACCAGTAATACTGAGAACCCTGAGGCTCCTACAAGTACCCCAATAACAGTGAGAACCCCGAGGCTCCTACAGGTACGCAAGTAATAGTGAGAGAGCCCCGAGGCTTCTACAAGTACCCCAGTAATAGTGAGAACCCCGAGGCTCCTACAGGTACGCAAGTAATAGTGAGAGAGCCCCGAGGCTTCTACAAGTACCCCAGTAATAGTGAGAACCCCGAGGCTCCTACAGGTACCTCAGTAATAATAAAAAACACAAATGAAGCGTAAAATTTAAAGCCAAGTGTCCCAGGAAGGTCATTTTCATGGCCATTTCTGTGTTGAAAGGCATCCTTTAAGTTCTTTATGATTCTTAAGAAAATACACTCACTCTCGAAATGTTATTACACCTCACGTTGCTGCCGTATACCTCTTTTATGTAAAAATAAAATAGCTTTTGTCGGGAATTTTACAGAAATAGACATAAATTTACATTTAAACTAAGCAAAACAAAATTAAGAACGAATAGGAAGAGGAAATTTCGTGGGCCATTTCGAGCGCGTAGAAATACACGAAGGGAAATTTCGTGAGAGATTGGTTACCCACACAAAAGAGTATCTCATGATCTCCTCCACAAACAAAGCTACAGAAAACAAAAGTCAACTCCCTCTATCCTAGATAATACATACTATACACAAGATACAATATCTAATCACCAAATCGCTTAATTAACCAGGAAGTTCATTCTTGATAAAAAAAAATGTTCACTTCTTCAGGAAGGTGAACATGACCCTCTTCCCCGGCACTTTATTTCCACTTTTGGGAGGCCAAACATTTTTTCCACCTTTTCTCCCCGGCTAAGGTTTCTGCGGCGCGTGTTCATTATACGAAGGGCAAACACGGTCGTCGGGGGCGGCCGAGGAAGCGTTTGACGGCAGGCCAGCCGCAAAACTGCACTTCCGAACCTGCCGCCCACCGCTGCTTTGATGGCAACGACCCCGCCCACTCCAGCACCGCCGCCCGACTTCCTGCTATACAGGAAGGCCGCCCGCGATGTAAGAGTCTACAGGAAGGTAACACGAGGCTGGGGAGGAAGGGAATTGCACGGCACTCGACACTGCACTCGACAAGGCACTCGACACGGCATTCTATAAACAAAAACTACTTCCGTGAACCAATTCCTCCGGCAACCGCTTTCATTTACCCAGCTTCTCTCCCCTCCCCCCTCCCTCCCCAACACTCACCCCATCCTCTGTACTGCCCAAGAAGTTCTCTCTCCCCGAACTTACCACTTCAACAACCATGCCTTTCAACTATACCTTTGTTCAACTTTCTATTCCCTTCGCTTCCCCCACCCCCACCTGATCTGAATACCAAACCGAAGCCTCTTCTGTGCCTTTCTTTATCCATGACCACCAACTTTGTACCTGACATGTATACTGCTGTTCCACGGTTAGTCTACAACTGCTGGTCCAAAATTAGTCTACAGCTGCTGGTCCATAGTTGGTCTACAGCTACTGGTTCATAGTTGGTCTACAGCTGCTGGTCCACAGTTGGTCTACGACTGCTGGTCCACAGTTGGTCTACAGCTGGCAGTGCAGAACTTGACCTGGGCCTAATTTCATGGACACGTGAATCAACAGCGCACATAAAAAGCGCACACGTTTGCAGGAACGAACCCGCACACATACGCACAAAAGATGGGTACACACGAACACGCCAACCTCAATTCTACGAATAATCACGAACGAAAGATATCTAAGACTCGAAACAACCTCAAATATCAACACTCTCACTAGACGAGTAACTGGCGTGCAGATATAAACGTTTCCCAGTGTTAGTCAGCAACTACGTTGCCAAACGCTGGTTGGCTGGATAATGGGGTTTAAAGCCTATCGGCTACACTAGGGTTAGGGCTGTACATGACGTTTTCATCACCAGACAAGACTTTAACCCTTAAAACAGGAATTAAAATATACTCTCAGGATATATACGCTTAGAGATATACACCTCTCGGTGTATATACGATGAGAAATATACACCTCCCACCAACTCTACATTCAGAGCTTCACTTTGTTAGTGGCCAAAGTATTTTCTTTTTTTGTGATGCGCAAAAAAATAAGGATAGGTTGCAAGAATGGGTGCATGATAAATTGTATAGGGATAGTAATATGATAATAAGGATAGGTTGTATAAGGATAGTGGTATGATAAATAAGGGCAGGGTGCATAAGAATGGTGGTATGCTAAAAAATGAGTATAGGCTGTATAAGATCAGTGGTATGCTATATGAGGATAAGTTGTATATATAACATTTGCGGTATGCTATAGTATGAGGATAGGTTGTATATATAACATCTGTGGTATGCTATAGTATGAGGATAGGCTGTATATATAAGATCAGTGGTATGCTAAAAAATAAGTATAGGTTGTATATATAACATCTGTGGTATTATATAACATCTGTGGTATGCTATAGTATGAGGATAGGCTGTATATATAAGATCAGTGGTATGCTATAGTATGAGGATAGGTTGTATATATAACATCTGTGGTATACTATAGTATGAGGATAGTCTGTATATATAACATCTGTGGTATGCTATAGTATGAGGATAGGCTGTATATATAACATCTGTGGTATGCTATAGTATGAGGATAGGTTGTATATATAACATCTGTGGTATACTATAGTATGAGGATAGTCTGTATAAGGACAGTGGTAACACACCAACACTGGCAGCTATAGCGTAGTGTCCACGTCTAAACCTTTGAACACAGAAACAATACACAAATAATCCGCATATAGCAGAATAAAACATATAACGACGTTTCGCTCAGACTTGGACCATTACCTAATGACTAGCTAATGGTCCATTAACTAATTACTAGTTAATGGTCCAAATCGAACCGAAGCGTCATGAGTTTCATTCTAGAAACAATAACAAGAATGCTACAAAAGTTCACCCTGGTCAAGGAGATGAGAGTTACCGAGAAATAGTGGAGACAGCGAAGCTTCCCTTGCTGGTAAAAAGAAAGGAGATAGGATAAACATGAGATATAACGTGAAAAGGACCTGCCAAGTTTGGGCCAGTAGGCCTGTTGCAGTGCTCCTCCAGTCTTGTGTTCCTACATGTACGATCATATACTTAAAGGTAACAGCTAATAAAGAGGCGTCTTAGCACCATCAGCAGGAAAAACAGGTGGACAATACTGCATATTGAGAAAACAGATAAAATATTTCCTCACAAAAATGGAAAACTGTGGGAATAGGATAAAAGAAACTCACAAAATCATAACAACTCGATTCATCCAAGTTGGTATACCTAGCTGGATGACTCTTAGTTGGTATACCCAGCTGGATGACTCTTAGTTGGTATACCTAACTCGATGAATCTTATTGTAGCCTGCTGGCCCAGTGGCTTACACACTGGCCTGGAGTTTTACGACACACTCGCCATGGGTTCTAACCCCACTCGTACCGTGGTTTGGGATACATGAGATTTTGTGCGTTACAACCACGGAATTTTAACAAACACAAAACGCTTGTAACACAAACGTGAAGAGGGAACACAACTTCACAAGCAAGGCTACAGTCCGGAAAATACTAACACACAATCATTCATGGGTAATTACACACTGAAGGATACAGAACGTGAATGTATAACGGTATAGGCTCAACAAAACTTGCTTTCGCAGTCCTTATTCGTACCGATAATTCGGATCAAGCCAGCATTTGTTCTACGCGAGGTCTCTCCACTCTGAGCTGGCTTTTGGACACTTGCGTTATCATTTGACATATACACAAATAACCCGCACACAGGAGAGAAGAGCTTATGACGACGTCGTTGTAAGCGCCTTTCTCCTATGTGTGGGTTGTGTATTGTTCCAGTCACGGTATTGTGCCTTTTTGTTCCATAACAGATTCACCGCCCCGGTCAAACTTCTATGAACTCCGACAAGGAATTGGAGTGTCTGGACCGGCTTATGGAGAGGAGGAGACAGGTCCACATTGTGAGATGAACCCTTGGAGTCCTCACACTCCTTGGATCAAACTCATCACTGGTAAGAAAGGTGCAGTTCTCAGCACACACTTGCCCCCAAACCCATATTAACAAAAATGTAGACAAAAAAACACCAAGCACCTAACGTAATCTCAATCATAACAACACGAGCACCAACACTACAAACCAACTTCCCTGAGAAGCATCCATGTGCGTTAAAGAAAATAGAAATAACTAGCAGGACACTTAGGAAGAACAGGATTGATGTCACAGCAATACTAAGGAATGGAAAATCTTTCTCCTAAATCCAACAGCATCATTTTTTTTTAATCCATCGGCAGTTTGCCACCAAGGCAGGGGAACCCGAAAAAGAAGGAATACTCATCATCAATCACTCCATCACTGTCTTGACAGAGGCTTGCCGATACTACGGTTCAAAAACTGCAATATATCAAATGTTATTTACCGTATATGCATATTACAACTAAAATTTCCCAAAATGACAGAAAGCGTCTCAAACCGCCCTGAAGAGTAGAAGTATGCAAGCAAAACAAGATTTCGCTTGTTCTTCTCTATGATTTTTATTAATGTTTTAAGAGATAAGACCAAACAGTAAGGATGGAAGACTGAATATTTCTGGTCTGAAAGGAGTACACCACGGTCCAGCAGACATTACTTACCAAGATAAGGCACCATACTATTTTATAATACTTGTCCTGGGCTCCATACTATCTTACAATGTTCTGTACTGGGCTCCATAATATCTTATAATGTTCTGTACTGGGCTCCATAATATCTTATAATGTTTTGTACTGGGCTTCATAATATCTTATAATGTTCTGTACTGGGCTCCATACTATCTTAAAATAGGTCTCTACTGGGATCCATACCGCCTTCGCTGTAGGTAAATGACCTCTTCAGAGGACAAGAACCGAGAGTGTCAGTGCTCACAAAAATAGGAGCATAAGAGGAATGTCAAGAATTCCCAAGACCTAACCACTTACAGGAATGGTGGCAGCTGATAAATATGACGCAATTCGTTAGTAACAAGTAGTGTGGACAAGAACATTAAATGACGTTTCGGTATCAAGCCAAAACTGAGGGTTTGAAAACCAGACGACAGGGCAGGTGACAGGGTAATGAGAAAGCCACATACCTACCTACTAACCAAAATCAACCACAACTATCTACAAAACGCTACCTACTAAGCGCAATGTTCCACCACCCCGCACTACCACCATTGCCACTACCGTTACCACCATCACCGCTGCTTAATGCTCTTCTCTTTGGCTGCCACCACTTCAATCCCCTTCTCATTACAGAGTTGGATGAATTGCAGATGGAAAAAATTACCGGCTAATACTCTGATTAACATAGGAAGAGAAAATAATATCGTAGCATTTAACCTTGCAGCCGAGCCTTGTTGGAAATGTCAGCAGAGGTGCCTGGGGTCAGACGTTCCCAGTGTGAAAGTGTGAGAATATGAGAGAGCCTTAATGTGTTGGTTAATGGACTTGAAAGGCTGTCGTCTACACGATATTAAGGCTCCATGTCACCTTTTCACCACCAGTCAAGAATACTTTAATCCCTAAAGAAGGAATTTAAGTAAATTCTCAACCTATACACACAGACGTAAACCTCATCGTGAATAAACTGAGTGAATGAAAGGAACAAGGACCTGCCGATACTATAAGCATCCCCTGCCATCGGAGTCAGGTGTAAGGAAGCAGAAGCGACCCCTGCCACCAGCGACTCAGGTCTAAGGGAAGCACCCCTAGATGTGTCCGCTCTTCAAAAATTTCCACCGTCCATCAAGTCTCTGAAAAAGCTGTGTGGAGAGCGGATGACGGGGTGCAGCTCTGCACATACCTCCGTGGATTGGCTCCAGTCTAAAATATTTTACTGATGTGGCGATATGGAGAAGAATTCTGTACCAGCAGCTGGAAGGGGAATCAAGAGAGAAGGAAGGGGAGGGAGAAAGAGAGAAGGGAGAGAGAAAGATAGAGAAAGGGAGAGAACGATGATGTAGCCTGTAAATAAAGTTAGAAAACCTAAACCTAACCTTATAAAACCCACTGTAAGAAATAGGAGAGAGAAAGAGATAATAAGACTGGTGAAGGCAGGAGACTAGAGGGAAAGGATGAAAGATGGAGCAGAGGAAGGAATAACAAGGTAGGAGGAACTGTAGTAGTGGAATAAGCAGAGAGAGAAGATTGCTAAGAAAAGAAAAAGAATTGCTCTCAGACGGATAAAAAGGCGAAGGGGGGGGAGGGAGACTGATAAAAAATATGCTATAGAAATGTAAAAAGTAAATGTAAAAGTAAAAAATGTAAGAGGAACGAATGTAATGAAGAGAAGGGAGGGAGTGAGAAAGAGAAGGGAGTGAGAAAGAGAAGGGAGAGGAGTGAGAAAGAGAAGGGAGGGGAGTGAGAAAGAGAAGGGAGAGGAGTGAGAAAGAGAAGGGAGAGGAGTGAGAAAGAGAAGGGAGAGGAGTGAGAAAGAGAAGGGAGAGGAGTGAGAAAGAGAAGGGAGAGGAGTGAGAAAGAGAAGGGAGGGGAGTGAGAAAGAGAAGGGAGGGGAGTGAGAAAGGAGGGGAGTGAGAAGGGAAGGGAGTGAGAAAGGAGGGTGAGTAGTGTAGACAGAAGACAATGCAACGAAACATGAAAAAGAAAATATATGAGGGATAATGAAAACAAAACAGCGAAGCAGAGATAAACAATGAGAAATGAAAGATACTTTATAATACACTTGGAGGGAGTGTATAACAAGCAACAAGATGAATAATTTACTATTATTAACATGGTTGTTCACTGAACCACAATATGGTCCGAACCATGGATCTTCTTTAATTGCAGTATAATCCGATCCTTTATTGACTACATTTCGCACACAAAGTGGGCGAAACGTAGCTAATAAAGAATCGTATTATACTGCATTTGTGTTTACTCATAATGTGGAGTGTAGCAGCTACACAATACAGGATTTGCTCACAGACACGGACACACATAGGGGCCAGGAGCTGTGACTCGACCCTACAACCCCATATAGGTGACTACACACACGCACAGCCTGCAAGGTACACATCCTCACACGCCAGGAATGTCCAGCTGCCAGATTATTGCTCCACTCATGTTTTAATCTTCATCCTCCTCTTCCTCCATCATCCTTTTGCACTCTCTCCTCATTTTCCCGTCTTTCCTTTCCTTTTTCATCTTCCATCGTTTTCCTCGTTAAACCTTTCCCACTCGTCGTTACAATTCTGTGTTCGTTTCTTCTCTTCATTTTCTTTCTAAAACTGCTGCAAATAT